>NC_041385.1:462954351-463076182 GCF_002162155.2 Triticum dicoccoides | reverse complement strand
AGCAATAGCGAAGGAATCGCTCCATCGGGTTTAGTTAACAGCCATCGATCGATCGCTCGGGTTCAGTAACGCGTAGCATGTAGTGCAATCGCTCGGGTTCAGTTAGAGCCCAACGCCTCGCTCGGGTTCAGTTAGAGCCAAAGCCTCGCACACACGCGCGTACGTGTACGAGAGAAACACGCATCGCTCGGCCCCCGACCTCCCACCGTAACCGGCAACTGCCCGAAATTTTCCTCCCCCTCGCTTCTACCATGATTTTTTCCGTCATGGACGGCCCAAAGAATGTCATGCAGCTGCGTGTCCAGCCCGCCCAGGACGAAAAGCCCATTTTCTGTCATGATTTTTTGTCATAGAAGTAGGAGCCCACCACATCTATGATGATACCGGGTTTTGTCACAATTATCATCATAGAAGTGTCATATGTATGACAGGAAAAAAATTCGTTCGGCCCAAAATGTCAGGGATGTGTCTTTTTTTTTGTAGTGAGATCTCATCTACATCATGTCATCATTCTTATTGCATTCCTCCGTTTCTCCATGAACTTAATACACTAGATGCATGCTGGATAGCGGCCGATGTGTGGAGTAACAGTAGTAGATGCAGGCAGTAGTTGGTCTACTAATCTTGGACGTGATGCCTATATATTGATCATTGCCTTGGATATCATCATAACTATTTGATCTTATATCAATTTCCCAACAGTAATTTGTTTACCCACCATATGCTATTTTCTCGAGAGAAGCCACTAGTGAAATCTACGGCCCCCGGGTCTATTCTTTATCATATTTTCTTTGAGATCTATTTTTATTCGCTTTTATTTTCAGATCTATTTTTCCAAAAACCCAAAAATACTTTGTTGCACTTTTTATTACTTATTTTATTTCGTGTTTTATTGAGAGCTATTTATCCAATCTACCACAAATCTATCTATATTTTTACTGTGGAGGGATTGACAACCCCTCTTACACGTCGGGTCGCAAGTATTTGTTCTTTGTGTGCAGGTACCGTTTACATAGCGTTGCTTGGTTATCCTATTGGATTGATACCTTGGTTTCATAACTGAGGGAAATACCTACCATAGATGTATTGCATCATCCCTTCCTCTTTGGGGAAATACCGACGTAGTTCAAGCAACATCAGCGACATCCACGATCTTTCAAGTAGTAACTTAGCAAATGCAATATGTGAAAAGCTCGTCGGCATTGGATCGGTGATGGATAATTATGTTGGATAACATTCATCATGTAACAGTTATAACCTAGGGTGATATAGAACTAGCTCCAATTCATTAATGTAATGTATGCATATATTTTGTAAATAGCCATACATGCTTATATATGGAAAAGAACTTGCATGGCATCTTTTGTCCTACCCCCCTGTGGTTGCGGGGTCCATAAGGAAACTAAGGGATATTACAGTATCCTTTTGGTAGAGAACCAGAACAAAGCATTAACACATAGTGAATACATGAACTCCTCAAACTACGGTAATCATCGAAAAGAATCATGATTATTGTCATCTTGGTGTATGCAGATCATAATTTTATATAAAACAAGATCAAATGGGACACAAAATAGACATGGATTTTTGGAAACCCTTGCGGGAGAAAACCACAGACGCACGAAGGTGCAATACTATGATGGAGGAGTATTACAAGCACGAGATGACATGACGTCTTTAGGTGCGACTACATGGGGTATATATGAGGGCAATACATAAGAGTCCTTGGAGGACAAGTAAACGAGTTGTACTCGTACACGTAGGTACCAACGCAAAAGGCCCACACCATTTGGACTATGTCTGGTCCAATACAGTAGAATTTTGATCATAATTTAACAATCTCCACCTTGAGCCAAATTCCCTTCAGTAGTCGAAGAAAGTAAGTAACTCCATCCAAATCAGCATAAACACCTTATGCGTCAAAGTTCATAGGACTAGTGAGAAATACCAACTAAGCCTGAGAAAATCTCAAATTATTGGTAGGAACTGGCTTTTTCATCATATCAACAGGATTATCATGAGTACTTATCTTGCATACCTTCAAATCACCTTCAGCAATAACATCTCGAATATAGTGAAATCTAACATCAATATGCTTTGTTCTCTCATGATACATTGGATTCTTTGTATGACATATAGCACTTTGACTGTTAGAAAATATGGTAGGAAAAGATGAATCTCCACAAAGCTCGATGTATAAACCTCTCAACCAGATAGCTTCTTTGCATGCCTCAGAAATAGCCATATACTCGACATCAGTAGTAGAAGAAGCCACAATAGACTACAAAGTTGCTCTCCAACTCATAACACAACCACCAATGGTGGAAACATAACCTGTGAGTGATCTTCTCTTATCTAAATCACCAGCAAAATCAAAATCAACAAAACCAACAAGTCCATCTCCAGTTTTCCCAAACTGTAAATAAACATTAGAGCTACCTCAGAGGTTTATGAAAATCCACTGAACTGCTTTCCAATGCTCTTTTTCAGGATTAGCCATGTATCTATTGACAACACTCAATGCATATGATAAATCAGGACGAGAACAAACCATGGCATACATAAGTGAACCAACTACACTTGAATAGGGAACTCTAGACATGTACTCAATATCTGCATCTGACTTAGGACATAAAGCTGATGATAATTTGAAGTGTGTAGCTAACAGAGTACTCACCGGCTTGGCATTGTGAATATTAAAACGACGAGGAAATTTATCAATATACCCCTTCTAACTTAGATATACTTTTCCAGACGGTCTATCTCTGGATATTTCCATGCCAATTATTTTTATTGTTGCACGCAAATCCCTCATCTCAAATTCATTACTCAATTGCTTCTTTGGTTCATTAATATATGACATACTCTTTGCAGCAATTAGCATATCATCAACATAAAGGAGCAAATAAATAGCTGAACCATTGACAGTTTTCAAATAAACACAACTACCATAATTAGACCTTATGAAACCTTGAGAGAGCATAAAGGTGTCAAATCTCTTGTACCACTATCTTGGGGATTGCTTCAATCCATAAAGACATTTCTTTAACTTACACGCAAGCTTTTCTTTTCCAGGAATAAAAAAACCTTCCAATTGTTCCATACACATATCCTCTTCTAATTCTCCATGTATGAATGCACTTTTAGATCCAATTGTTCAAGCTCAAAATCATGCATGGCAACAATACTGAGTAACGTGCGAACAGAGCTAGGATTCACAATAGCAGAAAAGACTTCATTATAGTCAATACCTGGAATCTGGCTATAACTTTTAGCAACTAACTTTGCTTTATCTCTTGTCTCATCATTAGGAGAAATATGTTCTTTCCTCTTGGAAACCCACTTGCAATGAATAGGTTTCTTCTCTCTAGGTAATTTTACTAAATCCCAAGTGCCATTCTTTTCAAGTGTTTCCATCTCATCATGCATAGCGGTCATCCACTTATTACTATCACCACAAATAATAGCCTCAGAATATGAAGAAGTCTCAACATTACCTTCAATTTACTCTGCAACAGATAAAGCAAAAGAAACAATATTGCACTCTTGAATTAACCTTTCAGGTTTATTAATACCACGCCTAACTCTGTCACGTGTGAGATTCCAGCCAGATGGAATAGGCTGATTTGGAGTGACATGTTCATCATCAACGACGGGTTCATCATGTGCATCAACATTTTCCTTATCAGATGTATCATCTGAATCAAGAGCATGCTCCACCTAAACAGTAGGTTGTTGTTCACTCTCAACATGAACGTTAGTAGATGGAACATCATGTAGCATAGCAGATGTATTAAAGATAACATTTTTGCTAATAACAACCTTTTGGTTTTCAGGATTCCACAATTTAAAACCTTTAACACCAGATTTATAACCAAGAAAGATGCACTTAACAGCCCTAGGCTCCAACTTTCCATTATCAACATGAGCATAAGCAGTGCACCCAAAAACTTTCAATTGTAAATAATCAACAGGAGAACTAGACCATACCTCAATTGGAGTTTTCTTATTAAGATCAATAGATGGTGACCTATTAATGAGATAACAAGAAGTGGAAGCGGCCTCAGCCCAAAAAACGCCTATGCAAACCTGCATTGGACAACATGCAACGGGCTCTGGAAATAATGGTCCTGTTTCAGAGCCCAGGAAGCCTACGAAGATATTACTCACTCCCCGCGGTGAGCATCATGAAAATGGTGATGGGGGATGGTTGGTGATGACGAAGACGGAAGATCCCACTCTCCGGAGCCCAGAATGGACTCTAGATTTGGCCTCCCAATGAAGAACAGGAGTTGGCGGTGGCTCCGTATCATGAAATGCGATGAAACTTCCTCCCTAATTTTTTTTCTCGGGAAATAGGAATTTACAGGGCGGAGTTTAGGGTCTGCAGAGCCTCGTAGGCCCCACAAGCCACCAGGGCGCACCCTGGTGCCTTGAGGGAAGCAGGGCCCCCCTCAAGTGGGTCTTTGCTCCAGTATTTTTTGTTTGGTCCATAAAAAATCTCCACAAAGTTTCGTCCAATTCCGAGAACTTTTATTTCCGCACAAAAACAATGACATGGCAGTTGTGCTGAACACAACGTCAGTCCAGGTTAGTTTTATTCAAATCATGCAAATTAGAGTCCAAAAGAGCAAGAGTGTTAGGAAAAGTAGATATGACGGAGGTGTATCAACTCCCCCAAACTTAACTCATTGCTTGTCCTCAAGCAATTCTGTTGACAAACTAAAAGTGATAAAGAAAAACTTTACGAACTCTTTTGTTCTTCTGTTTATATGTATGCTTAAATAATACCTAGGTTTTCAGCAAAGATGATGACTAACCATGCAAATGATAACTCCTAGAAATTATATTCACTCATATCATTAGCATAATCAACTAGCGAACAATAATAAATATCTCAAATGCCAACACTTTGTCAAAACAATCATGATATAACATGACAACATGGTATTTAGATAGCCCTTTCTGAGACCGCAAAAATAAATGCAGAACACCTCCAAAGTTCAAGCGGTGACTGTCGGCGTTCTGGGAACGGGGGTACCCAGACTTGCCTGCCTGCGGCCTGCGACGTGGCTCAAGGGGTGGCCCAGTACGGCCCACCTTCATCAACACAAGCTCAAGACCCTCGCGAGGGGCCAAGCCTCGCGGGGTGGACGATAGGAAGCTTCCTTAGGCACGGCCTCATCAGGCTGGCTCGTGAGGAGGCGGAGAGATCAAGGCGGGGTACCTCACAAGGTGCCCGTGACGCAAGCCATGACGATCAAAGCTAGCCGGGCTCCAAGCGGGCGCCGGCCTGCGCAGAGTCCTTGTTTCCTCTTTGGTGCAAAGGGAGCAAGCGCAGGTAAGAGTATCAAGCAAAGGCAACCATTTTGGTGCAATAAGACCAAGACCAGAAGAGCGGCAGGATGGAAGTCATCGTGGAGCCCAAGCCGGCGTCACCGCCAGAGTCTTTGGCAGGCCAGGACCGACTTTAGTCAGGATAAGTGTACTAGATGTTCCCCTTCAAAATGGCCAATTGTTGGCGCCCTTCCCGCTCAATATTTGGGAAGAGGCCCAGGGCCTCCGCCTATAAATAGGACTAGCCACCCCCAGGGTAGAGGCATCTAGAGACGAACAAGAGGAGAATTAGAACCTTAGCCAACACCACCACCACCACAAGAACTCCTCCCCTCGCGAGGCAGTTCTTCCTTGTATTGTTCGTCATCAACCCCCTAAGGCAATCCACCACGCCACAAACTAGAGTAGGGTATTACACCACAATGGTGGCCCGAACTAGTATAAACCTCGTGTCCCTTGTGTTGTTCTTCGTGTAGTTTAGATCCTTGCGAGGCGACGAGACATAGGTAGGTAGGAGGTGCGATCTCCGCGTGCACCCCAGAGTTCGAACCTAGAGGGTCTGCTGGAACCCGAAATCCGACATTTGGCACGCCAGGTAGGGGTGCACCGGAATCCGCCTTCCGCCGCCCTGTTTTTCGCCGCCGCCCTGTTTTTCGCCGCCCCCCGCATCCATGTCAGATGCTTGTCGAGCCCGCGCCGAGCGCCGGGCCGCCCTCGCCACTCACGTCGCCCAGACGGCCCCCGTCGGTGGGTGCCACCGTCGTTCCCCGTTGCCTGCCGCCAACGCCGCCACTGGCCTGGCAGGGAACGAGCAGCAGGCGTCGTCTCTGCATCCTTCGGTGCAGCGAGAAGGCCGCACCGCCACCCCGTCGTTGACTCCAGCCGTTTCCTCGTCCCACGCCCGTCGTGCTCCTGCGGACGCGCACGCCGCGCTGCTCCTGGCGTGGGAACTCCTGCACTACCGTCCTGTCGATGACCTCTACGACGAGTGGCTCGCCCGCATCACCGAGCTTGTCAGCGCCGCTGGGGGCTCCCCTGCTCCATCCCTCTCGCTGCATCGCGCCCCGCCTTGCGCGGGCGATGAAGCTCCGGGGGCGCCTCAGCCGCCTCTCCCTCAAGAAGGCGCCTTGGCCCCAAGGCGCGTGGCCCCTGGACGGAACCCGCTCCGTCCGGCACCAGCACAGCAAGAGAAGAGCTACCAAGAGATCCCTCGTCCCCAAGAAGCTATCGGGTGCTCCCCGCACCGGCCTGTGACAACCGCGCTCCTGCTCCAGCGCGCCAAGATCCCGCGTTGCTCCTAGCGGCAGCACATGAAGACTTCCAAGATCAAGCCCTCCATCACCCAAGGCCTCCTGTGGCCGCTGCAGGCTGCCGTGCCTTCACCGCCGAGCTGCGCGGCATGGCCTGGCCGGGAAAGTTCAAGCCAGATTTGCCCCCACGCTACGATGGCACGGCCGACCCTACGGAGTTCCTCCAGCTCTATGAGCTGGGCATCGAAGCCGCTAATGGGGACGAGAAGGTCATGGCTAACTGGTTTCCCATGGTGCTCAAGGACGGTGCCCGCACCTGGCTCCTGAACCTGGCTCCTGGCATGATTTCCTCCTGGGACGAGATGCGCACCCAACTCATCGCCAACTTCCAGGGCACACGCGACCGGCCCCTGGCCACGAGCGACTTGCGCCGCATCAAGCAGCAGCCAGGAGAGACCCTGCAGAAGTTCATCCAGCGTTTCAACAACGCTCGCCTTAAGATCCCCAGGGTGTCTGAGGAGGCCATCATCTCAGCCTTCTTCGACGGTGTGCGTGACGTCAAGATGAAAGAAGAGCTTGCAATCCATGAAGACATATGCACCTCCCTGGAGCTGTTCAACTTGGCGACCAAGTGCGCCAGGGCTGAGGAAGGACGCCTTTCCTTCCTCGAGCTGCCAGCTGCCAACCCAGAAGAGAAGATGCCCAATGTCAAGGACGTGAAGCACAAGGGGGCTGACGTGCTTGCAGCAGAACCAGACACCAAGCGGGGAAGGGATCAGCCTGAGTCATCCAAGGGCAGCCGGTACTACGTGTACCACGACATCCACACCCACAACACCAACGAATGCCAAGAGCTCAGGGCTGTGCGGGACGTGTGCGCCGGCCGACGCCCCAAGCGCAACGACCGGGGCTATGGCCGAGGAGGAGGAAGAGGTGGAGGACGATGGGAAGACCGTGGCCCTCGCCAAGGGTGGCGCGACCGACATCGCGAGGACCGCTGGCGGGATCAGCCTCGCGAGGGAGGCTGGAGGGATCAGCCTCGCGAGGATCGTCCGCAAGGCAACGCGGGCCTCCCTCATCTGCCACCACAGCCAAGGAGGAATGAAGACCATCATCACGATGAGGGGGCTGGGGGCTTCTAGGAGCCGCGCACAATCGCTTGCATCTTGGGCGGAGCTCAAGCCCCAGCCTCTCAGCGCATCTTTAAGCAGTTTGCTCGCGAAGTGAATGCAGTCCTCCCCAAGCTCGAAGCCACACACCCCCTCAGGTGGTCATCTTGCGCCATCACGTTCAGCTCAGCGGATCAGCTCAAGTGCGCAGCCACAGCCGGAGTCCTCCCGATGCTTTGTTCCCCGATCATTAGCAATGTGCAAGTCACCAGGACCCTCATCGGTGGCGGGGCAGGGCTCAATGTCCTATCCATCGAGACATTCAACAATCTCCAAGTGCCATACAACCAGCTTCAGCCAACCAAGCCTTTCTCAGGAGTCACTGATGGTTCCACAGTTCCGATAGGACAGGTCCGCCTTCCTGTCACCTTCGGGAAGCGCGACAACTACCGCACTGAGCTCATTGACTTTGACGTCGCGCACATCCGCCTGCCGTACAATGCCATCCTCGGGTACCCAGCTCTGGCCAAGTTCATGGCCGTGACTCATCATGGTTACAATGTCCTCAAGATGCCAGGAAGCGGTGGGGTCATCACGGTGCCTTGTGAAGAGAGAGATGCAGTATGTTCTTTGGAGCGTGCTTTTCAAGCCGCATCAATTGAAGACCCAGATCACAGGAGCGGAAGGCTTCCCGAGGCAGTCCCTAAGAAGAAGAAGGCATCGCCTGCTCAGAACCCTCGGGAGGCAAGCCCCTCAAAGTCCGCGCCTGTTCCAGGGGCGCCTCCTTCTGTCACATAGGAAGGCGCGCCCGGTGCCCTCCTCGAGCAAGGTTCGGGGGCTCTCTCCTGGAGGGCCATCGACTTTGCTAAGATCACGAGGGAGGCGCTCGGGCACCACTTGGAGGCGTGTTTCAAAGCACGTTTCCCTCAGGCAGGAGCAAGGCAAGGAGGGCCAAACCCTCGGGAGTTCATCAGCGAGATCATTCAGGAGCTGCTGGAGTCAAGAGTCACAAGTGGCAGCCGCCGCTTACCCGCCGTAGCTCCCCATCCGGGCGAGGATGGTGGGTTGCGCGTCTGCATCGACATACCAGGGCTCAACTGAACCGCCTCTTAGGAGCGCCTCTGGCCCTCACGCGTGGGACACTGCGAAGGTCCACCCCACAGCTATGTTCGCATGCCTTACGGCTTGCCGAACGCGGCTGCTGTGCGCCAGCGCCTCATGAGGAGCGTCCAGGAGGCTCAGGCGGCCAGGCATTCCACAGTCCTAGCAGAGATGGAGATGGTCCGTGAGGAGCCACCAGCGCCTCCGGAGCCTCCCGAGGCTCCTGGGCCTGGGGGCTCGTGAAGATTAGCTTCCGCAGCGCACGACGTTCGCCACTTCAGCATCCCTTCATCTTCAACACCATCAGGTGACATCCTTCGAGTTTCATTTTTCAGCTGGGAGCGCCCTCAGGGCTGCATCATTCCCAGGCCGCGTGGGTCCGTCCCTGCGGCATGTATCCATTTTTCTCATGTTTTAGCTTGCTTTGTTGGGGGCGCCCCTCGGGCTGCATTATCCCCAAGCCACTTGGGCTTGACTCAGCGGCATGTATCCCTCTCGTGTTTATTTGGGTCGTGCATTTGACCCACCAGGATCATTACTTGCTTGTGGCAACACCTTTCTTCCTTCATGCCGACAGCTTGCATGTTAAAGGGGGGGTACCTGAGCATCGCAACTCATGGACTCTTACTGGCTTTCCAGCCCTCACCTCCTGGCCTTGTCCACGGCATCGCGACCTGGCATACCAGCGACGGCTGAGCTTGCTCGAGGGCCGGGACCCGAGGGCGTAGAGCGTCGGCATCTAACCAAATTTGCAGGCGCACATTACAAGTAAAGGCCCAGAGCCAGGCGCAACTCGCCTTGAGGTAGGGCCCCGTGAGTCCCGCGCTGGCTCACGGGTGCCAAGATACACCTCGCCAAGCCCTACCGTGCCAGCCACGTGTCAGGGCGGGGCTGTACATGCCCCGGGGGCTCCTCCCGGAGGGGAGCCCCCTCCCACGCACCAGTCGAAGCACCATGCTCCGCGCTGGCTGACGACACTGCCGAGGAGCGGCTATGCCCATACACATACGGAAGCGCTATGCTCCGTGCTGGTGATAAACAACTGAGGGTGGCCCCCGGCCGCATCAACCTCAGGGAGCCCAGAGCTCAGTGTCCGGCCTCATTGTAACGCCTCCCCTCAGGAGTGCCGCGCGAGGGGTCTGGGCACGGGGGCTACGCCTGGGTCACGCCCAGACGTACGCCACCCAGCCAGGCCCCTCGGGCCTGGTTCATCGCACGTCTCTCCCCGAGCGGAGCCAAGGTACGAAGGTCGTTTGAACGTCAAGGGGGACTCCTGAGCATCGCGACTCAGGAGCCTAACTGGTCATGTAGCCCCTCACCCCTTAGTTCCGAAAGGCTAATGACGGTTGAGGTATGCGCGGGGCCGGGCTCTGCCGATGTAGAACGGTAAATCTGTTCACACATCTCCCCTCCCTGCTTGCTATTCGCGCGTCAAGGGGGACTCCTGAGCATTGCGACTCAGGAGCCTAACTGGTCACGTAGCCCCTCACTCCTTGGTCCCGTCCTGGTTTCCGGTCGAGGCTAACGGCGGCTGAGGTATGCGCGGGGCCGGGCTCTGCCGATGTAGAACACAAGCAAGTAGGAAGGAAAAACGCAAATCTCAAGGAATTGAAAAACAAGTATTACAGTCCATAGATTGTTTCCACAACGCCAAACACAAGTTTAAACGCCTCCACGAGGCATGATGCATGTTGCAGGAGCTGAAAGCAGGACAGGAGCCGCGAGGGGGTAACTTTCCGGCAGCGCCATCGCTCACGGTGGAGCTGCGCTACGCGGTTTCGCTTCGTGGAACCTCAGGATCGGCAGCGCCTCGCCTCGGCTTGGTGCCGAAGGCATGGAACCTCGCCAGCAGAGCCTCCGCTCGACCCTTCACAGCTTCGGCAGCAACGGCAGCAAGATCGCCACTCACAGGCTCCAGCAGGCTGTCAAGGTCAATGTTGGGGTCGCGAAGGTAGACGTGGGTGAAGACGCGTGGCAGTGCTGCAGAAGAAAGGACACGCGCCTCAACCTTAGCCGTGGGGCCCAGGCCAATCGCGACATCTTCAAGGGCGCGGACCAGGAAGGGAAGCAACTTGGCGGGGCCATTCTCGGCGCCGGCCAGCGGACTCTCCAGGCCGCTGTCATAAAGCGTCTTCAGCAAGGAGCGAGCTTTCTCTTCCAGCTTTGCGAAAGCCAGGCGGTCCTCGGCCAGGACCCGCGCCTTGCCGTCCAGCTCGATCTTCCTCACCTCCAACGACTGCTCCAGCGTATCCAAGCGGCCATGGCGCTCATCAAGCTCGGCATCCCGGTCCTTGGCGGCAGTCTCGTGAGCCTTCATCTCTTCCTCCTTCTCCTGGCGGTCACGGGCCTCCTTGGCGAGCTGGTCGTGAAGGCCTTGCAGCTCGCTCTCCAGCGCCTTGCAGCGACCCCGAACGTCCGCAACCTCCCCCAAGGCGGCATCGCGAGCGGCCTTGGCCTGAAGGATGGCCTGCTTTTCCTCGTCACTGGTCGTCGCGGCTTGAACCAGCACCTCTCGAATTGAAGCATCAGAGCGGACCCAGCCGGAGGCCAGCTCCAGTCGCCCGGCCACCAGGCGAGGGTCGACGCCCTGGAGATCTCCTCGCAGCCGGTCCAATTCAGCAGCAGCATGATCCAGGACAGTAGACGGAGCCGGAGAAATGGCAGTTGGCGGAGTAGGAGGAGAAGACGGCAACGAGATCACGGCACCATGAGTGGGGACCTTCTGCACCCCGATGATTACGACGGTGGTGTCAGGCGAAGGCACCTCGAGAATCGCTTGGGCCACGGGGGCTGAGCTTGCCTCAGCATGTCCCGCCTGGCCTCACGAGGATGACCGGGCAGGGGAAGCCCGGGCCTTGCCGCACCCTTCTCCTGTGGGTGGAAGTGCCGCCCCGGACAAAGCCTCAGGGGCCCCCTTCAACCTTTTCGCTGTAGGCGCCGACCTGGCCCAGGAGTATGAACGTCAAGCCTCAGCAGCCAAGCAAGAAGCAAAACGAGAATCAAGCACTTACTGATCATCGCCCACGGACTCAAGCAACCTCCAGCCGAACTTGAAGCCAGAGAGCTGGTTGCTTGGGTCAACCTCGGGAGCCTCAGGAGCAGGAGGCGCGTCCGCAGATCGCCTTGGAGCCGGAGCAGGTCCGCGGAGAACCAGCCCCGACCTGTCTTTCTTCGGGATCAGGGGCGGGCCCTCACCGCCTCGCTCGTCGCCATCCTCGTCGTCGTCCGGCATAAGGCGAAGAGCGCGGGACCTGAGCCGAGGGAGGGGCTCTCTCGACTCCCCGTCGGTCGCCTCAGAGTCAGGCTCCTCTTCCTGCCCCTCTTCTTCATCCTCTCTGACGGAGTCGCTGGAGGACACGTTCACCGTCGTCCGGGCCGCCAGGTCCTCAGGAACCACCGCGGGCACAGGCCCGTCCCCGTTGAAGGCAGGCATGGAGTTCACCACCTACTCCCAATCTTCCCGAAGGAACAGGGGTACAGGAGCACCCTCCAGCCTCGCCACGTCTCCCCCAACCAAGGATTGGAGGACTGTGGCCAGATCTTCGTCGGCCAAGACTACGAGGTTCGGGCGAAGCCTCCACAGCGAGAGCGAGTAGTGCCAAAGCGGAGCCACCCGGTGCTCCAAGAACTCCCTCAGGAGCGATGCCCCGGTCAGCTTTGTTGTCGCCATGTTGCCCGGCCATAGGTCCGCGTCCATCCTCTTCAGCACTGGCTTCGCGCAGGGATCGATGAGCTCCGCACGAGACCAAGCATCGACGGTCTCAGGCTGCCTCATGGGCAGGATCAGCCGGGTGCGGATGCACCCAGCATCCACCATAACCCACTTGCTCCGGAAGCCTTCAATCCTCTTCCCGGGCTTTGAGATGGCATTGGAACTGGAGTACACAATGAAGCTCGCGCAGGCAGTGATGGGGCCGCGAGAAACCCGGAGGTAAAAGTAATGGCGCAGCAAGGCCACTGAGGGCTTTACCCCCAACATGAGCTTCGCAGTAGTAGGCGAAAATCGCCAGGAGAAGAACAGAGTTGGGATGGAGGTGCAGAGCTTGCAGGTTGTAATTGCGGAGAACAGAAAAGAAGAACTCGGAAAAGGGAGGCACCAGTCCGGCAGCGATGGCGCTCATGAAGAGCGGGTAGAAAGTGCTTCCTTGGTCCTCGGGAAGGGCGGAGCCAACCTTGACTGCCGCCACCCCGTCGCTGCCCTGCGCCGCCATCATCTGGCGCATCCGGGCAAGGCTCTTCTCCGACACGTTCGGAGAATCCAAGGCGGGCGAGTACCAAGCTCCGGCCGGGGTCTGGCGAGGCGCCATGCCTTCCTAGGGCGCAGGGTTGGAGTAGATCTGGGGATTTCGGGAGCGAGAAGCATGAGAGCAAGAAAGGGGATCTAGGCAATGACTGAAGAAGGCAAAGAAGGTAAGCCTGGCCGGGCAACGCTCACTTGTCAATTCGTGCAGTTGCTGAGGCATCGTGGGGAAGTAGGGACGCCCACGCCCAATCAACCGCCACGCGGCGCCCAAGGCCGCAGGCTGTTGGGGCCCGCGGCGCTTCGCACTTGCCCCTTTGCTTCTCTGTTAAGCCAAGTCCAGGCGCACCTTGGGCCCGGAAGCTACTGTCGGCGTTCTGGGAACGGGGGTACCCAGACTTGCCTGCCTGCGTCCTGCGGCGTGGCTCAAGGGTGGCCCAGTACGGCCCATCTTCATCAACACAAGCTCAAGACCCTCGCGAGGGGCCAAGCCTCACGGGGCGGACGACAGGAAGCTTCCTCAGGCACGGCCTCAGCAGGCTGTCTCGCAAGGAGGCGGAGAGATCAAGGCGGGGTACCTCACGAGGTGCTCGTGACACAAGCCATGACGATCAAAGCCAGGCGGGCGCCGACCTGCAGAGTCCTTGTTTCCTCTTTGGTGCAAAGGGAGCAAGCGCAGGTAAGAGTATCAAGCAAAGGCAACCATTTCGGTGCAACAAGACCAAGACCAGCAGAACAGCAGGATGGAAGTCATCGTGGAGCCCAAGCCGGTGTCACCGCCAGAGTCTTTGGCAGGCGAGGACCGACTTTAGTCAGGATAAGTGTACTAGATGTTCCCCTTCAAAATGGCCAATTGTTGGCGCCCTTCCCGCTCAATATTTGGGAAGAGGCCCAGGGCCTCCGCCTATAAATAGGACTAGCCACCCCCAGGGTAGAGGCATCTAGAGACGAACAAGAGGAGAATTAGAACCTTAGCCAACACCACCACCACCACAAGAACTCCTCCCCTCGCGAGGCAGTTCTTCCTTGTATTGTTCGTCATCAGTCCCCCGAGGCAATCCACCACGCCACAAACTAGAGTAGGGTATTACACCACAATGGTGGCCCAAACTAGTATAAACCTCGTGTCCCTTGTGTTGTTCTGCATGTAGTTTAGATCCTTGCGAGGCGACGAGACATAGGTAGGTAGGAGGTGCGATCTCCGCGTGCACCCCAGAGTTCGAACCTAGAGGGTCTGCCGGAACCTGAAATCCGATAGTGACTAAACATTATAATTCATGGTAGAAGAGATCCAGTCATGATGCACAAAACATTAACTATACACAATGCATGAGAATGACAATAGTGCTCTCAGGACAGGTGCTTGTTTGAGAAGGTGGCAACTCAATAATAAAAGTAAAATACATAAAAGTAAATGGATATGCCATTCACAGAGGGAAGTAGGGACTTGTAGAGGTGCTAGAGCTCAAAGCTTAAATCAGTAATAAATATAATTTTGGGAGGTATACCTTTCCTATCAACGTTACGACCAAGAGTTTTCAATTTCTTCCATGCTAAACAAATTAGCGGCGGTTCCCAAGCAGTATGGTAAAGTTTACTCCCCCTCCACCAACAAACACAAGCCATGGCTAGCTGAATCCTCAGGTTCCCTCCATACCAAGAGCTTTCCGGGGGAGTTTTGTTTTATTATTTGCAATTTTAAACATGGGACTATGCATCCCGATTACCAGCCCCTCTCGTGCAAGGACAAGTGTATAAACACTCATTGTGAGAATGACCTGCTTATCATGGAAGATACTGTCCACCCCCTGTTGCTCCATGAGCGGTACGGACACACAAAAGAGATGTTCATTTGAATTTTTAGAGGTGGCACATGCAAATTTACTTAGAATGGCAGAGTAATACTGCATATAGGTAGGTATAGTGGACTCAACTGGAATGACTTTGGTTTAAGGATTTTGACGCACAAGCAGTATTCCTGCTTAGTACAGGCAAATGCTAGCAAATGGGCTGAGAAGCGACCAACTAGAGAGCGAAAACGGTCATAAACATGCATTGTGAATAATTAACATTGAATAATAGCATGAGTTGGATATAAACACAATGAACATAAATATCGTGAAGGCTATGTTGGTTTTGAATCAACTACATGCATGAACATGTGCCAAGTCAAGCCACTTGAAATATTCAGAGGAGGATACCATATCATCATACTACATCACAACCATTTTAATGCATGTTGACACCTAAGATAAATCATTATCGCTCCTAGCTACTTAAGCATGGCACGAGCAACTATAATATCTAATTGTCTTCATAAACATGTTTAATCATAATATGTTGAATCATGGATACCGAGTTAAACATATTTACAAAAACAAAAACAAGTTGAGTTCATACCCGCCTTTCCTTGCCACAGTCACTTCATCAAATATCGACATTATTGCATTTCACTTGCACGACCGAACGATATGAAAATAATAGTGCAAGAGTGCCCTGGACTAAGCTAGAATCTGCAAGCATTTTATTCAAAGGTGAAGACAAAATAATATGGCTCTTTGTTAGATCAATAATAACGCATATGAGAGCCACTCGACATTTTCATTGTGGTCTTCTCCTCACAATGACTCAACGAAAGAAAAGAAATTCAGAGAAACACACTAAAATATTTTTTGAGGTTTTAGTTTTTCTTCGAAGTAAGCAAAATAGCAAAGAAAAAAATGAGAGGAACTATTTACACCGGAAAGCTCCCAACAAGTAAAATGCGGAACGGGAAATCTTTTTGGGCTTTCTTTTAATACTACATCTAATTTAAACTATAAAGAAAAACCGAAAAGAAGCGAGAAATTTTTTTTTTTGGATTTTCTCAAAGTTTTTCAAACACACAAGAAGAAAGAAAGAAAATAAATATAACATGGATAATACAATGAAAGAGGATGAACACCGACAACTGGAATGAAGTGTGTGAACACGAATGTAATGTCGCTGAAAATACGTACTCCCCCAAGCTTAGGTTTTTTCCTAAATTGGTAATCACCATCCATAGTGACCATTTGGTCCCATGTGGAAGTGTTGAGGTGGCGGCACCTGAGCGTCCCATACCTGGGCCTCATCCTCTGCCGCTGCCAACGCATTCCAGTAAGCAACGATGTCCGGTGGCATCATAATGTATCCATTCCTGGCATGAGAATCAAACAAAGTAGGTGCAGACAACGGAATAATATCACGAGTATACTCACTAAAAAATAAATTATAATGAATGTAGTGAGGAGGCCCGGGGTCATCAATAAAATGGTGGTCTATCAATTAAACTGGTGATCTAAGTAGACCCTAGGCAATAAATAATCATGGAGGCGTATAATAACATTGAAACGTCTCACCAAGCGAGTAGCATAGATACCACCATGTATCCTACCCTTAGCCTTAATGTGAAGGCGGCGTCCAAGGATAGATCCAAGGCTATAAGTGTTACAATTATGAAGTGCACAACGTAAAATGGCAAGGTCAGGGGCACTGAGTATACCTCCTTGCTCTTTCGCAGTCAAACATTTCCCTACGAATAAAGAAAATTAATGCACAAAAGGAAATTGCAAAGTAGTGGTTGTGGCTTTTGACACACTCCTTTCCTCTCCCACAATTAAGGTGCGGAGGAAACCCTCAAACTCCGTTGGTCTAGGATCTCTTAATTCCCCGTCAGAAGGAATCAAATATATCTCACATAATTTAGAAAGCAGTATCTAGTGATGTTCAACATATAAATCAAAGCGCACAGTAGGGGGTTCGAGCCTATTTAGGAAATGAAAATTTTGCACAAAGGAACTCGTAAGGATGTGGTGTTGGTCACACTCATCTGCGAGGAAGTTGGTCAATCCGGCATTGGCGACAAATTGCGCGAACTCTTAGTAGAACCCGACTTCGTTCATGAAAGCATTGTGCGACCATTCGCACGGCTGGACCTCCGTCCTATGCGGGATGTTGAGGTTGTTGTTCGAAGAGTCCCCAAGGACTCCCTTGGCATTCCTTTTATAGGAACTTCTCTGGAAGAAATCCATTTTTCCTATGAACAAATTTCTGGAAAAAAAATGGGACACAAAGTGATATCAATAAAACTTCACAAGATTGATAGCAACTACTCATATGGATGTCTAGAGGATACATCAAGCATTCAAACTACTTGGAACTTAAGGAACCAAACATGCAAGCTCATTTTGAGTAGCACCAAGAGTAGATAATTACTCAAAATATAAACCACTAGAGCAAAAATTAATTGGAGCAATGGAGGAGTCACATACCAAGGAAAAAATCCTCCAATTTTTTCGGAAATGGAGCTCCGAGCAAAGAGATCAAAAATCGCAGGTTTGGGAGCAAGAATGAGAGAGAGAGAGAGAGAGAGAGAGAGATACCAGGAATTTTTGCTTGAGGTAAGAGATGAAGTGGGAAAAAGGAATAAGTGAGGGGGTCCTTGTGGGGACCACAAGCCACCAGGGTGCGCACTGGTGCCTTGTGGGCACCTGGGGCACCCCTGTGGTGTTTTTAGTGCTATAAATTCTTAAATATTCTATAAAAAATCATGTAAAAAATTTAGATCATTTTGAGCACTTTCATTTTAGGCACTTTTTATTTCACGGATAATTTGAAAAATAGTATAATCATGGCATTTTATTGTATTTAACTAAAAATAACAGAAAACAAAAATTAGGTACAGAAGGTTGTGCTTACTAGATTCATCGACCACATGTCTCTCAAAAAGAATCAAATAAGAAGGTTGATCAAGTCTTATTGACAAACTGTTCTTGATTAACATGAAACTGAAGAATCTTGGTAAAAAGTTACCTCAACGGGGATATGCATATCCCCAACTATAACTGTTTCATACTTCTTTTTGACAGTAGGAAGAGGTAGTTGAAAGCTTCCAATAGTGACCGTTAGAGTCTTTTCAATAACATTAATACCATTCACTTGAAATTGTTTCTTCGGAAAGTGCACTGTATGCTCATTACCGTTGATATGAAAAGTGACCTTACTTTTGTTGCAATCAATAACAGCCCCTGCAGTATTCAAAAAGGGCCTACCAAGGATAATCAAGATATTGTCGTCCTTGGGCATATCAAGTATAACAAAGTCTGTTAAGATAGTAACATTTGCAACTACAATGGGCACATCCTCACAAACACCAATAGGTATGGCAGTTGATTTGTCAACCATTTGCAATGATGTTTTAGTAGGTGTGAGTTTATTCAAATCAACTCTTTTATATAGAGATAAAGGCATAACACTAACACCGGCTCCTAAATCACACGAAGCAGTTTCGACATAATTTCTTTTAATGGAGCATGGTATAGTTGGTATTTCTAGGTCTCCTAGTTCCTTAGGTACTCCATCCTTAAAAGAAAATTAGCAAGCATGATGGAGATTTCAGCTTCAGGAATTTTTCTTTTATTAGTAACAATATCTTTCATATATTTAGCATAAGGGGCCATCTTTAAAATATCATTCAAACGAGCATGCAAAAAGACTGGCCTAAGCATTTCAGCAAAGCATTCAAATTCTTCCTCATCCTTATTCTTAAATTGTTTAGGAGGAAAGGGCATGGGGTTTTGAACCCATGGTTCTCTTTCTCTACCATGTTTTCTCGTAATGAAGTCTCTTTTATAATACCGTTTGTTTTTAGGAGGTGAGTTATCAAGATCAACAGTAGGTTCTATTTGAACATCATTATCTGGTTCTTTATCCTTGTCTGATTGAGCATCTACATGAGCATCATCATTATCACTAGGTGAATGTTCATTACCAGATAGTGTTTCGGTATCAGAAACATCATTATTATTCTCAGAAATTTTTCCACCTCAGGTTCACTAGAAGTATGCAAACTCCTATCTATTTTCCTTTTTCCTTTTCTTCTTAGAAGGACTAGATGCATCAACATTAATTTTTTGAGAGTCTTGTTCAATTCTTGTAAGGTGACCTTCTGGATAAAGTGGCTCATGAGTCATTTTACCTCCTATAGTCATTACTCTAATAACATGATCATTCATATTATTATTCATTTCATTTAGCAATTCACTTTGAGATTTAGCAATTTGTTCTAACTGGGTTTGGACCCTACATGCATGTTTTCTTACACCTTTAACATCATTAACAATTCTAAACAACAAGTCAATCAAGCGATCAATCATATAAGCATGTCGTTTTAATTGTTTCATAACATTTGCATTGAAATGATCTTGCTTGATAATGTAATTTTCAAATTCATACAAGCATTGACTAGGAGGTTTGTTATAAGGAATATCCCTTCATCAAACTTTATAAGAGACTTTACCTCTACCACCTATGGTGGGGTGAGACCATGTATTTCTTCAATAGGCGATAAATTCTTAACATCTTCATCTTTAATACCTTTTTCCTTCATACATTTCTTTGCCTCTTGCATATCTTCAGGACTGAGAAATAAGATACCGCTCTTCTTCGGAGTGGGTTTAGGCGATGGTTCAGGAAGTGTCCAATCATTGTCATTCTTCAATATATTATTCAATAACTCTTTAGCCTGTTCAATAGTTCGTTTCTTGAAAACACAACCAACACAACTATCTAGGTAGTCCCTAGAAGCATCAGTTAGTCCATTATAGAAGATATCAAGTATTTTATTTTTCTTAAGAGGATGATCAGGCAAAACATTAGTTAAGTAATTGGAGAAGTCTCCCCCACGCTTGAGGCCTTGTTCGGTTGAGGTGGATTTTGAAGGGGATTGACAGGGATTGAGGGGGATTAAACCCTCTACAAGCCAAAATCCCCTCCAATCCTCTTCAATCCCCTTGGGAGGAGGATTAACCGAACAAGGCCTGAGGGAGATTCTCTTCTTCAATTTGGACAAAGTTAAATATTTGTTGTAAGGTAGCTTGTTTCTTATGAGCAGGGAAATATTTTTCAGAGAAGTAATATATCATATCCTGGGGACTACACACACAACCAGGAGCAAGAGTATTATACCAAATCTTACCACCACTCTCTAAAGAGAAAGGAAATAGCTTAAGAATATAGTAATGCCGAATTTTTTTCTCATGAGCAAATAGGGTGGCTATATCATTTAATTTGGTAAGATGTGCCACAACTACTTCAGTTTTGTAGCAATGGAAAGGATCATATTCAACAAAAGTAATTAGCTCAGGATCAATAGAAAATTCATAATCTTTATCAGTAATAAAGATAGGTGAAGTAGAAAACTTAGGATGACACTTCATTCTATCATTCAGAGATTTTTCTTTCAACTTGACTAGTAATTTCTTAAGATCATCTCTATCCTTGCAAGCAAGAAATTCTTAGCTATTTCTCCTTCCATCACATATCATTCAGCTATCTTAAGTAATTCAAATCTAGGAGAGCTAGGTCCAATAGATGAATCACAATATTTAATTTCAATAATTTCATTAATTTCAATAATCTCATTGGTTTCAGCGTTCTCAATTTCTTTAACTTTGGCAATTTGTTCGTCAAGAAATTTACCTAGTGGCACAGTATTATCAAGCAAAGTACAAGCATCATTCATAGCAAAAGTAGCACTATCAATTAATCGCGACATATCAGAATTAATGGCTGGTGGTGGTGTGTAGGATCAAAAGTATGTCTAGGGGGTGATTAGACTACTTGACCAAATAAAAACTTAGCCTTTTCCCAATTTTAGTTCTTGGCAGATTTTAACAAGCAATCTTAACACAATTCAAGCAAGCATGCAATAATAATATAAGCAGCAGAAAGTAAAGCATGCAACTTGCAAGAATGTAAAGGGAAGGGTTTGGAGAGAGAAAACACAATTGGAGACACAGATGTTTTTGGCGTGGTTCCGATAGGTGGTGCTATCGTACATCCACGTTGATGGAGACTTCAACCCACGAAGGGTAACGGCTGTGCGAGTCCACGGAGGGCTCCAACCATGAAGCGTCCACGAAGAAGCAACCTTGTCTATCCCACCATGGCCATCGCCCACGAAGGACTTGCCTCACTAGGGTAGATCTTCACGAAGTAGGCGTTCTCCTTGCCCTTACAAACTCCTCGGTTCAACTCCACAATCTTGCCGGAGGCTCCCAAGTGACACCTAACCAATCTAGGAGACACCACTCTCCAAAAGGTAATAGATGGTGTGTTAATCATGAACTCCTTGCTCTTGTGATTCAAATGATAGTCTCTCCAACACTCAACTCACTCTCATAGGATTGGATTTCGTGGAAAGCTGATTTGAGTGGAAAGCAACTTGGGGAAGGCTAGAGATCAAGATTCATATGGTTGGATTGGAATATATTGGTCTCAACACATGAGTAGGTGGCTCTCTCTCACAAAATGAGTAGTGGAAGTGTAGGCACATTCTGATGGCTTCCCTCATGAATGAGGAGAGGGTGGAGGGGTATATATAGCCTCCACACAAAATCTAACCGTTACACACATTATACCAAACTCGGTGGGACCGAATCAGAAAACTCGGTTGGACCGACTCAGTGCATATGTGGCCGTTAGGCAATTTCGGTGGGACCGATATCATTAGGGTTAGAGCATAACGTAATCTCGGTTTGACCGATTACACAAACTCGGTTGGACTGACTTTGGTAATAAGCTAACCAGAGAGTTGGTCAGGCAAACTCGGTGGGACCGATTCGCTTGTCTCGGTAGGACCGAAGCGTTACGTAAAGGAGACAGAGAGTTTGCATTGCATACTCGGTGGGACCGATCGCTCATCTCGGTTAGACAGAAACATTATGAAGGGAAACAGAGAGTTTGCAACCACATCTCGGTGAGACCGAGATCCCTATCGGTGAGACCGAAAAGACTAGTTTTTCTGGCAGTGGCTATGTCAAATGAACTCGGTGGCGCCGGATAGATCAAATTGGTGGGGCCGAGTTTGACTTTTGGTTTGGGACATATGTGGATATGAGAAAGTGGTTGAGGGCTTTGGAGCATATCACTAAGCACTTTAAGCAAGCAAGCCATTAAGTAACACCTCATCCCCTTTTAATAGTATTGGCTTTCCTATAGACTCAATGTGATCTTTGATCACTCAGATAGAAAATGTAGAGTCTTGGACTTTTGAAGCTTGAGCCAACCTTTTGTCCTTAGCATTTTGAGGAGTCCACATACCTTATGCATGCCATGCCAATCATTGAACTTTCCTGAAATATTTATCTTGTAATGGCATTAGTTCAATGAGCTGTATGTTGTTAATCATTACCAAAACCGCCCAGGGATAGTTGCACTTTCATGGTGTTGCAAGCTTATTTAAAATATAAGGTGAGTCAAGTGCAAAGATAGATGGCAGTTCCTTACCTCCCTCTCGTCTTAGAGGGAATGATCTTGGTTCTACCATCCTTAAGATTCTTCATAGTGATCAACAGATATAAATCCCAAGTCACTGAGCAAATATAGCTATGCTCCCCAGCAACGGCACCAAAAAATGGTCTTGATAACCCACAAGTTTTCGAGGGTAGAGTATTCAACCCAAATTTAATGATTCGATACAAGGGGGGCCAAAGAATATTTGCAAGTACTAATAGTTAGTTGTCAATTCAACCACACCTGGAGACTAAATATCTGTAGTAGCGTGATCAGTAGCTCAGTAGTATGATAATTTTGATAGTAGTGATAAAAGAAGCAACAATAACGGTAACAGTAGTAGCAGTAGTTTGGTAGCAATTATAATAGTAGCAGGAACAGTAGTAACTTAGAAAATGCAATATGTGAAAAGTTCGTAGGCATTAGATCGGTGATGGATAATTATGTCGGATAACATTCATCATGTAACAATTATAACCTAGGGCGACATAGAACTATGTTCAATTCATCAATATAATGTAGGCATGTATTCCATAAATAGCTATACATGCTTATCGAAAAGGACTTACATGACATCTTTTGTCCTACCCTCCCGTGTGTCAAAACCGGTGGATCTCTGGTAGGGGGTCCCGAACTGTGCGTCTAAGGCTAATGGTAATAGGAGGCAGGGGACACAATGTTTACCCAGGTTCGGGCCCTCTCTATGGAGATAACACCCCACTTCCTGCTTGATTGATCTTGATGAATATGAATATTACAAGAGTTGATCTACCACGAGATCATAATGGCTAAACCCTAGAAGTCTAGCCTATGAGATTATGATTGTTGTCCTATGGACTAAACCCTCCAGTTTATATAGACACCGGAGGGGGGGCAGGGTTACACAAAGCCGGTTACAGAGAAAGTAATCTACATATCCGAATCACCAAGCTTGCCTTCCATGAAAAGGAGAGTCCCATCCGGACACGGGACGAAGTCTTCTATCTTGTATCTTCATAGTCCAATAGTCCGGCCAAAGTATATGGTTCGGCTGTCCAAGGACCCCCTAATCCAGGACTCCCTTAGTAGCCCTTGAACCAGGCTTCAATGACGATGAGTCCGGCATGTATATTGACTTCGACATTGCAAGGCGGGTTCCCTCTCCAAATATTTTAAAGTACCTGACTTAAATAGCAGTGTCTAATGACGCGCTCATCGGCTTCCGCACCTTCATGACTCCAGCTTCCACTTGTCAAGCGAATACGAGAGGTCGAGGCATTTTCACACTTTCCACCCTGACCATGAGAGAATTGTCTTATTTAAAGAGACGGGGATCTTCAGATCTAATCCACACCATGTCCCCAAACAAGGAATACTCGAAGCTTGCCCACAGAAACCACCCCAACATGGCTAGCGCTCGCAACTCCTCCTTGTGCCCTCACAGCCCCAAACAGGGTGATTGGGAAAAGTGTTCCATATCCCACGGCCAACTAGTGAAGCTGCAGACCCAGGGATTCCTTCCTCCTGCAGATCTAGTCCCCGTACGAGCCGGATTGGCTTCCTTCAATAGTGGGGAGCAGGCGGAGAAGTTCCCCAACCCCTCCAGGGGGGAACAAGTGTGCTTTGTTCCCTATTTGCTGAGGGGCATTGGATTTCCAATCCATCCATTCCTTTGAGGGCTTCTGGAGCATTACGGCCTTCAACTACACAACTTTACACCTGCCTCCATCCTGCATATTGCGGGCTATGTTGCTCTTTGCGAGCTATTTTTGGGCTGCGAAGCTCATTTCGAGTTATGGAAGAAGCTATTTTGCCTTGTGCCTCGTAACGAGGAGGGATCGATATTCCAAGTGGGCGGAGCCGAGATATGGCGCATTGTCGGAACCGGATACCTATCCGGTACGCCGAAGAAGGCATCCGAAGAATGGCCTTCCGAATGGTTTTGTTGAAGATGTTTCCCTTCCTAACCCAATCCGGAGGGGTCTTCCCGAATATTCAAGTACTCCATTGAAGAAGCGCATTAACTGGCATCCTTGGAGCCCCAGAGAGGAAGATAGTATGGAAGTCCACCAGCTGATGAGAAAGATAAAGGTGCTCACTCAATCCGGATTGTCAATAGTCGAGGTTATGGCAATATCCATAATGTGAGGGGTTCAGCCACTCCAATACCGAGGACGCCCTATGTGGCACTTCAATGGAGAAGATGATGCCACCCGCTATGGTCGGAAGGGTCCGGACACTTCCGCTGCTTTGGCGAAAATACTATCCGGATTATACAAAGGGGAGGAGGAGGAGTTCATCCGCATTAAGCCCAGGGATGGATTTTCCATGTACAACCCTCCCGGCTGGGTGAGTTTTCATCCCATTACTCTACTCCATCGACTCCTTGAATCCTTTTCCATAAATATTAATCCGTCATTTATAATAGGAATGGCGAAAAGTCACCAGGGAGATCCACAACCCCGCCCCACAACCAGAAGACCACAACCAGGCCCCTGATCCCGGATTCGAAGAGGATCCGGATATATTCATGGAGCTCAGGGAAGGGGTGTTTTACCAGGCGAGTTGTGATGGCAGCGAAGTGTCCATCATCGCTGACTATCCCGGTCTCCTCCCTTCATCGGATGTAAGTAATTAAGAGACTTGTCCTTTGATAAAATTCCCTCTTTCTGCCTTACCCACCGCACTATATTATGCTCTAAAGGGGAGGCGATCGGCACACAAGGAGGCGACGCCTACGACAGGAAGGCTTCCGAAGAGGAATGCAAATAGAGATATGGCCAAGCCTTCATTGAAGAGGTATGGTTTTAAATCCGCCACATTGATGTCAGCTTAAAGTATGACACTACCCGTTGTGTCTTATTAGGAGGAACATTCGTCGGACTGTGTCCAGGGACCCTGCTGGTCATGACTCTACTAGCCGGATTCCGGACCCTGCCGTGAGGACAGAGGCTAACGCGGAAGTGACACTGGGTTATCATTCAGAGGACGCAGATAAAGTATCTGCCACAAATTCCGAAGTGGAAAGCGCCATGAACCATCGGCGCCGGCGGGCCGCTCTTCATGACCCTGGTTTTTCAGAAGAAGCTTTCAATGCCTTCAACTCGGGTGATGCATACATCTGAGCTACTCGAGATGGGCTTTCCAGATCCACAGATCAATATTTGAAAGATATTCGGGTAAGTACACATTTGTGCCGAACTGATAATCATATACCAGTAGCCCCCGAGACTTGAAGCAGTTAAGCAATTGATTTAAGGATCATTGTATACCCAGGTGCTCAAAGAGAAGAACGACCTATTGTCTCGAGAGTTGAAGAGGTGTCAAGC
This sequence comes from Triticum dicoccoides, assembly GCF_002162155.2. Classification (NCBI taxonomy): domain Eukaryota; kingdom Viridiplantae; phylum Streptophyta; class Magnoliopsida; order Poales; family Poaceae; genus Triticum; species Triticum dicoccoides. The sequence continues at coordinate 463,050,522 of NC_041385.1, read as the reverse complement.
CCAGCTAGCTGCTGCTACCACCGAACTGGAGAAATACAAGAAGGACGCATCAGGTAATGTTCCCCTTTATCGAGAAAACATGATCATATACCAGGATTATTAATACAGGTGTGAATCTTATGACAGAGGCACCGACAGTCACACAAGCGGAAAATCCAGGAGCTCAAAGGCAACTGGCGACGGGTGAACGTATACTGACACAAGTCAGGATGGAGAAAAAAACCCCAAGATGCCAACACCAAGCTCGGTGAAGAGCTTAAAGATGTGCGAGCCCAGCTAGCTAACTCTGTGAAGGAGAATAAGAAGCTGCGAGGCGGCATATTTAGTATGTGTTCGGAGTTACCTTTATATAATTCGGCAAGGACAGAAACTGACAATAATGATGTCTACAGGTATATTGATGGGCCGCCCCGAAGAGGAGGTGTCCGGATCATCGAGCGATCTGCTACAAGAGATGTCACAAATGCACGAGCAAGCTCGGCAGGCGATGCAAAGTATTGCCAAGGCCTTATGGCCATCGGACTCCCCTCTAGCAAGTATGGAGGGGCTTGTACATCTGTTTAAGGGGGTGCGGCGGCGCTTCCGACTATGGAAGATATCGGCATGCCGTGAACATGCGCTAGAGGCCTGGGCCATGGTGAAGACACAGTATACCAAGCTCGACCCGAATCACATGGCCCGGGTCGGACCGCTAGGGTCAGATGGAAAAGAAATTCCAGTTAGTTTGGTATATGACCAGGTACAAGTAGCCACCATGTATTCCCGATAGTATTGTAGGTTAGATAGCCTTTTGGAAGGCATACAAGAATAAGTTTTTGAGTCTAAGTGACTATGTACTTCGAATGACAAATTATGTCTCTAGCTGAATTATAAATGTCATGGCAGACCTTTTCGCTTCAACCTCTGGACCCGAGGGTGCGGAGTGCTTCCGAATACCCGCTTAGTAATATATATCGGGGTATGCGTGGAAGCCAGGCGTAGGGGTCATAGTTGCTTGAACAGACACGTATCTGACTAGTTATGTTATATTACATTTTAATCGTAAGAAACATCTTCTAGAGAGAATCACTATGAAAAAAGACACATCCGTGACATTTTGGGCCGAAAGAAATTTTTTTCTGTCATACATATGACACTTCTATGACGATAATTGTGACAAAACCTGGTATCATCATAGATGTGGTAGGCTCCTACTTCTATGACAAAAAATCATGACAGAAAATGGGCTTTTCGTCCTGGGCGGGCCGGAGACGCAGCTGCATGACATTCTTTGGGTCGTCCATGACGGAAAAAACCGTGGTAGAAGCGAGGGCGAGGAAAATTTCGGGGAGTTCCCGGTTACGGTGGGTGGTCGGTGGCCGAGCGATGCGCGTTTCTCTCATACACGTACGCGCGTGCGTGCGAGGCGTTGGTTCTAACTGAACCCGAGCGAGGCATTGGGCTCTAACTAAACCCGAGCGATTGCATTGCAAGCTATGCGTTACTGAACCCGAGCAATCGATTCCTTCGCTACTGCTGCTAACTGAACCCGATCGATGCTGCCTCTCTGGATGAACAGTGAGTGTTGCAGGGGGGGTTGGATGAACAGTGAGCGGTGGGAGTGGATGAACAGGACTCGTGGCGTTGCCTCTGGATGAATAGGACCCCGATTGATCGAGCCAGTTGGGGCTGGATGGACAGGACCCCGTGGAGAGCTGGATGAACAATAGACGGTGGAGGGGTGGATGAACAGTAGCCCGTGGAGGGGTGGTTGAATAGGAGCCCGTGGAGAGGGGTGGTTGAACAGTAGCCGGTGGAGTACCGCGCGGTTGTAGCTGGATGAACAGGAGCCCATGGATGAACAGTCACAGGTGGAGGCTGGAGGAGGTCGACGGTGGATGAACAATAGCCCGTGGAGGCTGGAGGAGGTCGACGGTGGATATGAACAGTATCCTGTGGAGTCCCGTTTTGCGGTACGCCACACCCCTCCCGATGAATAGGACCCCCGTTTCGACCGTAGCGCTCCAACACAAGTCCGTTTCGTCCGTTTTACGGTACGCCACACCCCTCATTATCAACAGGATCCCCGTTTTGACCGTAGGAGGTCCGTTTCCTCCGTTTTGTGGTACACCAGACCCCTCCCGATGAACAGGATCCCGTTTCGAATGTGGCCGATTGAACACAAGGCCGTTTCCTTCATTCTGCGGTATGCCAGGCCTCGTTTCCATCGCCTGTTCTGTCCAAGCCCTCCCGATGAACACGACGATGCATTCCGTTCCGACCCAGCCGGTTGGCTCCCCATGAACATGACGACGACGATGTTTCTCCGTTCTGACCCAGCCATGTACACGAGCCCTGGCTGTACGTATGCGCGAGTAGGCGTTCAAGACCCCGCCTGTATGTACACATACGTGGCCATATTTTCTTTCTTGCACACTGGCCGCTATACGTATGTGTACATGCTACGTGTGCGCCTCTACTACGACACGTGCGCGCCTCTACTACGACACGTGTGCGCCTCTACATCGACCAGTATATATGTACATACACATTCGCGACCAGAATGACAACGCTACGTACGCTTCGACCAGGTGGGTCCCGACTGTCAGGCACTTCCTTGCGTGCGAAGATGTAGCTGGTGGGTCCCAGCAGTCAGGGGGCGAATCGTTTTTTTCCGACGCACTTCCTTGCGTGCGAAGATGTACCTGGTGGGTCCCAACAGTCAGGGGGGCGAATCATTTTTTTTCGGACGCACTTCCTTGCGTAAGAAGATGTAGCTGGTGGGTCCCAATAGTCAGGGGGCGAATCGTTTTTTTTTTTGCCCAGACGCACTTCCTTGCGTGCAAAGATATAGCTGGTGGGTCCCAGCAGTCACGGGGGTGAATTGTTTTTTTGCCCGGACGCACTTCCTTGCGTACGAAGATGTAGCTGGTGGATCCCAGCAGTCAGGGGGCAAATCATATTTTTTTTGCCCGAACGCACTTCGTTGCGTGCGAAGATGTAGCTGGTTGGTCCCAGCAGTCAGGGGGAAATGTTTTTTTCGCGAAATACAGTGGCCCGTCCGGTGGGTCCCAGCTGTGAGGTGGAGGAATCATTATTTTCCGCGTAATAAGGAGGCACTTCCTTGCTGCGGCCGTGGACCCAGCTGTCAGCCTCTCCACGTATAGTCCACGTCCGATGGAAGTCGTTCCTTGACCACGTTGACCAGGCCGCACTGAGAGCACCACGGCGGTGGAAGACGGAGAGGCCTAGGAAGGGGACGACGTGGAGCCGGGGAAGACGCGGCAATGGAAGCCCGCACGGAGAGGAGTACGAGGGTTCACTGGTTCGGCTGCGGTGTGAGGCTGCCGTCGCTGCAGGGCCTGGCCAGCAGTGGGAATAGTAGGGGCGACGAGGCCTCCTTGGCAGCACAACCGGTCACGGGAGGTAGGAGCATGCGACACGACCGGCGCTGCTTTGGGCGGCTGGAGCAAGAAGACCAGAGGTTGAAGAAGCACTACGGTCGTTGGATGGACATCGTACGGTCACTGGAGCTAGAATCGTTCATATTGAAGAAGTAGTACGGCCGTTGGATTAACATCCAACGGTCACTGCTGCTAGAATCGTTTGTGGACTAAGTTGACAAAACCAAAGTACACGTCAACCTAGTAGACCCACAAGTCAGCCTCCAAATCTGTCCCAAACAGCATAAAGCCCGAAATTTCTAGCCAGATTCAAATTAATTTTAAATCTAAATATACCTTACTCTAAATTCAATGAAATTTTACCCGCACAAAAACAATGAAATTTAAAATATCAAAATCCGAAAGAAAACAGTATTTTGGAACTAATTGCCTGTTTGCTGTATTTTTTCATTTTACAGCCCATTTATTATTACTTATAGCCCATTTCTTATTACTTATAGCCCATATCTTATTACTTATAGCCCATTTTCTGGGAAAAATGCATCCCTCCTCGTCTTGAAAGATTTTCGGCCCAGCAGGGCGTAGAAAAGCAAGTACGCCTATGTTGGTTATTCTGCAAAAAACAAAATAGCTGGCTAGCCATTTTTTAGAATGAAAAAAAAACTGGGCTGGTCATGTGCTAAACATATGAAATAAAAGCCTGGGCTAGACGGGCCATGGGTCCCGCACAACCCAGTTGATACCCTTCTCTATCCCAAAAAACAAAATTACTGCGCGCGCTGCTGGGTCCCTACTGTCATCCTCACCATGTACAATTATCTCCTTATTCCTCTCGGTTGTTGACCATGTTGACAACACCGGAGGACGATGGTGAGGCCTCGGACGGGAACGAACAGGAGCCGGGAAAGATCATAGCCAGCTGTGGGAGGCGGGAGCAGGCGGTCCCACCGGCGCTGGCTTGGCTTTGGCGGCTCGAGGAAGAAGAGACTGAAGAAACGCGACAGACGTTGAATGTCAATCCAACGGTCAAGGTTGGCACAATCGTTTGTTGACTAAGCGGACACCAAGTAGCATACTTTTTTATATATAGGAAGAAAACTGTGAGGAAAATGCGTTCGTCTGTCGTCCTCCTCACATAGCACCCTTGGTTTTCAACCGAGAGGTCTTGGGTTCGATTCCCAGGAACTCTCAATTTTGTCCTCCTTCCTTCCTTGCAAAAAAAAGGGAAAGAAAAATCAAAGACTTGGGAAGGCTTACATAACAAGCTAGTGTACCAGTAAAGAGACGTTGCCGAGTTTTAGAAAAAAGAGAGACGTGCTCTTGTAGCTGGTTCGAATCCAAACCTAGACTATGACTATATATGGTGCTATGCTACTCTGCAAGTAATGAAACTGACATATCCAGCGTTCGCTTCTCCTCTTCTCTACTTACTCTGCCTAGCATCAGAAGCTCTGGCCATAGCAACCATGTCTGCTGGCTGCTCGTCCACCTTCTCTTCAGCAGGCAACAACCAGATATGCACCAAGTCGCCACCCGTACCATCGCATGTGGGTCTCATCACACCCCCGCCGGCACGCGCACCGCAGCCGATTGCTCATCGCAACCCGCTGTCGTTGGTGTGGTCCCACTGCTACAAATCATGCAGAGTCACCCGTCGCGTCTCAACCACAATCCTCAACCCTGGCCGAGTCTTCTATAAATGCCTGAATCATGGGGTAATAATATGTTTAAGTGTTGTTCTGCTGCTTTTAGTTGCTGATTTTTTTAATAGTTTGGTTGATGATCTTCCAATTTGATTCGTGCAGAAAAGGGAAGATTCGTGTGATTTGTATTTTTGGGAAGTTGCTGATGTGGGGGAATGCAACTACGCTGATTATTTGGTTAGCCGAGGAATCCCAATACCAGCAGGTTGGGGTGTTGGACAAGTAACTAAAGGAACGGTAGAAGAGGAAGATGCAGAGCAGAAGGTTAAAGATGCAGTTCCTCTGATCATGGCCAAGCAACAGCTGCTGAACGGCCTTGATAGCAATGAGGAGATAAAAGAGCTTGTGAAGATAATGGGCAAAATCGATGTGCTCTGTAGGATGATTGTCTCTTTTTTTACAGTGTATGTAGCACTCATGATGTATTCAGTGGCCACGACATGAGCACTTTGCTAAAACTAGTAATGAATGAAACCCGTGTAGCAGGCTGGGCGTAGTGTTGTGAATATCTAATGATTTCTATTAACGAAAATTAGGGGGTATCCCCTTTTGCTCATAAATAAAAAAATAGCAGAGGCCCTATCGGGTCAGCTTTGTTCTCATTCGAAGACGTCGAGCAAACTGCAGTCCAACAGCAAACTATGTCATCAAATTCAAGTTTCACAGCCAAATATGAGTACAACTAAACAACAATGTCATCATGTTTTAGTTGTCATACAATCACCAAACACAAATCAGCATACATAACAAGTGATGTTCTCAAAGAAAAATACTAAACAACATGTTCATCAGGTTTCAGTTGTCATAGCAAACACAATTTCACATAGTAGATAAAAACATCTTCTGACAGGCAAATACGACAAAACCAATGTAATCATCATCCGCAGCAGCAGCGTCAACATCTTCACCATGTGTATCAGTCTGAATCGTAATTCCCCACGGTGTCATCTTCTTCTTTGTCCTCAACGTCCTCGAACGTTGGCTTCTTCTTGATCAACTTTTGTATCTCCACAGCACGACAGGCAATCTTTTCGATGGCGTCATTGACGTGGTGGTTATCAAAGATATTAGGAACATCTATGTTATCTTGTACATCAGGAGCAGTGTAAGCATCATCTTGTTGTGCAACTTTATTAAATGAATTCCTCTGCTCAAACCTTTGCAATACTCTCCAGTCATCGCTATGTGCAAATGTGTCTTCCAAGAAAAACATCTGTGTTGCTTGATTTGCCAAAATAAAAGGCTCGTTGGTCTAGTACGCCGCCTTGACATTGATGGATTTGAAATAATCATCAGCTCTGGGTTTTCCGATCCTGGAAAACAGGTTATACCAACGACAGCACAACAGAAACACACACCGATGATCCTCGAAACTGGAGATATACTGCAACTGAACAATGTCTGTTATGTTAGCATACATTTCAGTTATCTCTTTGTCATACGTATCCGTGCTCATGATGGCACTGTTTTGTGTCTTCCTGCCTTTGTCTCGTGCAAGGGTGTTGTAGCGCACATCTCCAACAACGCAAGATTCATAATGTCTTACCCGAGTATCAGGACCCATTGCTAGTGAGTAAAGGGCATCATCAACTGCCTGCCCATCCTCCCGCATCTTCTTAACCTATGGTTAGAAAATAGACAAGCTGATCATATTATGTACTCAATATATTAAAAAAACTGACAGTGCACTTCAAAAGCTTACATGGTTCTTGAACCATTTCGCAAATCCTGCCATAACCAGTTTGTCAATGTTTCTTGGATTTTGCGGCAGTAACTCCTCTTTGTAGATGCTGCACAACATAGTGATCGCGTCAAACATCTAAATATATAAGAATGTGCTGCAAGTTTAGTAGATTACGATGTATAAGCTGCAGCACTGCACTTACTTGATATAAGGTAGTATCTCAGGACAGTTATTCAACACATACCAAACCATTTTGTCCAAATCTTTAGGTTTGTCCTCTTGTCAACTCTTCCCTGTAACTCGAACAGAATAATTGAAAATATTGAGCCCGGGATTGTCTTCACCCACCTCGTTGCTAAGCTGATCAGCTGTTTCAATGTATTTTGAGCAGAATGTCAACGCTTCTGTAGCAATGTAGGCCTCTGCAATGGAACCCTAGGCTCTAGCTCTGTTCCTAACATAGCCCTTGAATGTGCCTAGCTGCCTTTCAATAGGGTACATCCAGCCATACTGTACTGGACCTCTAAGTAGTGCCTCATCAGGTTGATGAACAGCCAAATGCACCATCACATCAAAGAAGGCTGGAGGATATATCTTCTCAAGGTCGCATAGGATAGTTGGTATCTTGTCTCTAAGACGCTCCAAAGCATCTATCCTGATATTTCTACTGCAGAGTTCCGTGAAGAATTGTCCCAACTCTGCAACTGCTCTGTATAAGTCAGGGCGGCCCAATCCTCTAAGGATAACAGGTAAAACCCTTTGAAGTAGGACGTGGCAGTCATGAGTTTTCAATCCTTGTACCTTGTTTCCATCTGCACTGACTCTCCTTTCAGGGTTGGAAGCAAATCCCTGTGGGAATCACACACATGACAGGACCTCGCAGAATTCTTTTATTTTTACCTTGTCCAAGACGTACACAGTTGGTGCCATATCCCGTGGTTTACCTTCATCTTGCACCTGCAAATCCTTTCTGATACCCAGGTGTGTCAAATCAATCCTAGATTTTAAGGTATCTTTCATCTTGCCTTCAATATTAAGAAGTGTGCCGATAATGTTGTCACATATATTTTTCTCGATGTGCATCACATCAAGATTATGCCACAGATCCAAATCTTTCCAATACTCCAAGTCCCACAAAGTGGACCTGCGGGTAAACAATAATCTCTCTTCTGCCCTGCCACGCTTCCTTTTCCCGCTATCATTACCAGGATGGTTTCCTGGTGTAATATGCCTGACCTTCTCTAATTCCACTTGCAACTCATCGGCGGTGAGCCTCTTTGGCGCATCACGGTTTTCATGCTTTGCATTGAACACATGTCTTCGGTATTTTCTAGGATGCAGCTTGTCCTTGGGAAGGAAACGGCGGTGTCCAATGTAACAGATCTTGCTAAGTATTGCGTATGACAGTGGATTCCTGTCACAACGAACACATGCATTGTAACCATGTGTCGTTCGCCCTGACATAGTGCCCAAAGCCGGATAATCATGGATGCACCAAATTATAACAGCATGCAAAAAGAAATCAGCTGGTAGGCTGCTATGTAGGTATCGAGTGAGAACACCCTTCCATAGCTGTTGAAGTTCCTCCACAAGAGGCTCCATGAACAAATCAAAATCCTTTCCAGGACTTTTTGGACCTGGGATGAGCAAGGCCATCATGTAGTTTGATTCTTTGGTGCAGACATTTGGAGGCATGTTGTAAGGGATAACAAGCACTGGCCACATGCTATATGTGGCGCTCTGGTGGCCAAATGGGTTAAATCCATCTGAAGCTAAGCCAAGTCTAATGTTTCTTGGGTCAGCAGTAAACTTTTTGTGTTTATCATTGAAGCTTTTCCACTCACTACCATGAGATGGATGGCTCATTATATTCTGATCTCTGTACTCCTGGTTCCTAGAATGCCACGGTACATCCTCTCTTGTTTCAGCATCATGAAACAACCTCTGCAATCTTGGTGTAATTGGAAAATGTCTCAGAACATTATGAGGAATCCTCGTCACAGCATCGCCATCTTTCCATCTTGATGATTTGCATTTCGGGCATTCACTTAAGTTGGCATAATCCTTCCGGAACAGAACACAATTATTCTTACAAACATGGATCATATCATATCCAATTCCAACTGCATGAAGGAAATTCTTCATTTTACTGTAGGTGTGTGGCAGCTCAGACGCATCTGGGAAAGATTTGCGGAAAGCAGCCAACATCACATCGAATGATTTGTTGGTCATCCGCTCAAATGTCTTCACCTGAAGAAAGGTGACCATAGCTAAGAATACTGACAGCTTATTTCCTGGGGTGACAGCAACGTTGCATTGTTCCAACATGCGGGCCCACCGTTTTTCTTCTGCAGGTGAAAGTTCACGGAATGCACGAGCATTTCATAGTATTGTTTCAATGTTGGTCAAACTCACTGGCTCCGCCACCACCACCTCCTCCTCCTCTTCCACCTGAGCATCAGGCAGATCAAGATGGTGATCTGCTGCTTCCATGTAGTCAATAACATTGACGTTCACAGCTTCACCATGATGAACCCACCTAGTATATGTAACCGACATCCCATACAAGTGTAGATGATTTTGCACAGTTGACTGGGGTCTTGTAACTGAATTCATACAACTGCTACACAGGCAGAGCACATCTGATTTCGGACCACCGTACTCAGCTCTGATAAAGTTCATGAAGTTTTCAACCCCCTCGACATATGCAGCGGAGAATCTTCGAGCAGAAGTTATCCAAGTCCTGTCCATCTGTTAGACATACAAATTAGTTCTTCTACTAGATATTACAGGAAAAACATATATGCTTTTTTATGAAGTCCATAAAAAAATACCTAGGTCGATGTCTAAAGCTATGGCAAGATATTTGGACGAGCGGATCTAAGTAACGAAATATATGTAAAGCTAATTCAGCAAACATATTTGAGTGCTAAATTATGGCAGGCTGTTTCAGTAGTCAATGAGGCCGAGCACACAGCCATCGAACTATCGAAGGCCATCGCAGCAACAAAGATCGAGTATAAAATGGTGTAGAGCTATTTCACCTAACATATTGGCTACTAGACCATGGCAATTTACGTCACAATAAATATATGGCAGGATATTTTAGCAACTAATCGGCCTTGGCATGCCATCTCAGCTAAGCAGATGGAGTGCAGAACAGGGCAAGGAAGCTTCTTAAGCAGAGCATATTGACAGTAAACTACTTCAGCAAATAGTGAGATTAACAACGTCTATCAGCTAACATTCAGCGCTACACCGACATGAACGGGGCCTCGGTCTAGAATGTGTGTACCGTGGGAGAAGCTGACTGCCGTGCGTCTCCACACAAACGTCGCCAGCGGTGGTGGCGCTGACCGCCATGAGCCTCCACAAGAACGTAGCCAGAGGTGGCGGCGCGGCTAGAGGACGGCAGTCTATGAGAGCGTACTGTGGGAGCGAGAGGATCGCCGTGCGTCCCCTCGATGAACCGCGGCATCGACGTATCAGCGCGACGAAGGGGGCGGCTTTGGTGGAGCGAATGGAGTGGAGGGGGACGGGGGGAGGGGGGTTTGGTGAATATTATTGGCTAGTTGGCCGAAGGGCGGATGAATCAGATTTGGGAGGAATTTTTGTGTGGGGGGGGAGGATTTTCCTGCGGTGGGCGAGGGGAGTTTGGCGCAAGGTCGGTTTCTCCAAGTGCAGTCCCATGTGTCAGTGAAGAGGCAAGCCGAAGCACGTTCCGTTTGCGTGAGCCGTGTGCAGGACCGAACGTGTGTGGGGTGCAATGCGACCGCGACAGGAGTGCTATGAGTGTACCGCCTTTTTTCCTTTTAAACTAGGTGCTTCGCCCCCTCAAAAAAAATTGTTGCTTCACGCGATCCATCGATACTACTACTAGTAGTCCGGTAATCCCGACTAAAACGGCACGGGCGGGTCTTTTCCCGCGCGATATGCTGGGAGGTTGGCTTAGTTGGGTTTTTTTAGGACGAGTAATGCTACACCTACGTAATCCCAGTTACGTAATTAACGTAATGTGAAACATGTGAGCTGTTGATTGTAGATTGGGGGGAGGGAGGGGCCCACCACCATGAAAATCAGGGGAGGAGAGAGAGAGGCAATTTACGTTAACCCTTTCGTAGGTTCCCGTAGATGTGGAAAGATGTGAAATGCGTGAATGTGTAGTGGACGACTATTGGAGTGCCTAAGATAATTTGTGTATGTATAGACCCTATGTGTTTATTTTACTTCACATGTTAGATTTGTCTCGGTTCAATAAAAAGCAGAGTTGGTGATGATGGTGTGCCTGTCATCCTACAATATAGGTCATCCGATCTATATCTAACGGATCAGAAGGAAACTATGACAATTTACCCGCACTCCTCTCCACATTTGAAGATAAGGCTTTCCCTCGTTCATCCTTTTCTCCCACAAGATCTTGATCTTCCGTGCAATGCACGGGCATCTTGCTAGTACTCCTACAATATGTATATCATTGTGAAAGTTCATATACACCGGCCGAGATTAATGCAAACACGGCAGATTTTCATTACATTTCGAACTTTTATATGACAGGAAAATAAAAGAAACCCGACCCTAAACCTATTCTACGGCGGCGATCGGCGTCCTCCATCTGCGATCTCTATGTACGGGGTGGGGTTCAAGACCCGTGAAGTGAAGGTGCGGTCTCCGGCGAGGAAAAGTAGAACACGGGAGATGGACCGGCCAGTTGGCACACCATGCCCTGCCGCCTCCCATGCCCTACTCATCCTTGGAGGAGTCCCTGACCTTGGTGGTGCCGGACGTTGGACGGCGGCAAGAAGGATGCGTGGCTGACGGTGCTCCCGTTGTCGGCCGCCAGCGTGACCACCGCTTGTGCGGTCACGTCCGCGTCTGGCTACGCCGCTATTGCGTCGCGAGAGGCGACTTGAGCGAGGGCGGCGACCTCGAGCTTCATCCCCGAAGACAAGCTCTCCCGTAGAGCGTTTGCACTTGCAGTCATGGCGGATGTGGTGCCAGGTAGGAGGACGATGCGCTATGGTGTGGAGGTTAGCTGGGCGTTGCCGCTTTAAGTAGCGCATTTCGGTGAGGCCAAGCGTCCGGGTGCGTCATTAAGTCGCCAGAGTTGGTTCCTCGGGCACCGAGCCTCTTAACGACAACATACGAACGGACGGCATGAATGCAGGCAGCTAGCGCCGGTTGGGAACGCACCGCGTGACGGCGCGAGGGACGAGGGTTTTGGTGTGCCAGGGTAGTCAGCTGCGGTCGTGGAAACATTGGAGATGCCCTTTGCTCACATGCGATCCCCGCATGTCATTGGAAAAGCAAGATGACTCGGCATGGTCTCAGGTCCAGAGGATGCAGTTGGCCGCGCTACACCACTCCACGGACGCGTCGTGGCGCCCCGTGCATCCTCGACGAGCCGGGTGTTGGGGTGTGTTTGGATTGTGGCCAAAGTGCACCTTACCAAAATTTTGGTCATGACCCAAAGATTGGTCTTTGTTTGGATGGTTGCCATTTTTTCTCGTATGCCAATGAACTATAGCCAACTCTAGTTCATTTTTCTTGCCAATGTCGGCCAAATCATGGGCAACCAATACCTCAACCAAAATTTTGGTCATGACCCAAAGATTGGTCTTTGTTTGGATGGTTGCCATTTTTTTGCATGCCAATGAACTCTAGCCAACTCTAGTTCATTTTTCTTGCCAATGTCGGCCAAATCATGGGCAACCAATACCTCAACCAAAATTTTGGCTACCGAATGCTTTGATGGGGCAACCTTGGGCACAAACCAAACATATTGTTGGTCGTACCACAGCACTAAGCCACCCTCGACACACTGAAACCGACCGTGTCTAGCGACGATATGAGCGTGTCGCTCACCGCGGTCGCTGTGTCCAGAGGCGGTGCTGGAGCTGTGCCCCGTTGTTGGCCTCAACGACCCACATGAACGGTTGTCGGCGGCAAGGAGGTCATGGGCCAGCTCCTCCATTGGACTAGTCTACGCTACATCATCCCGACGGGTGTGCCCCACATGTCGGTTTCCCTGTTTTCCCGGCCATATTCGAGTGTCAGTGCTCCGCGTTGCGCATTAGGCCTTTCACTATGTAGGCCAAGCGAGACAACTTATTGTTTATTTGAGCCATTCAAGTATAATCATGTCGCGTTTGCTTATTTCTCATTCCTCTCCAACCCTCTTCTCCATCGATCATGTCGCCCTCCAGTCGAGTCCATCCTCCCGCATGCCTCATTTGAACATCCCGCCGAGTATCATTCGCATGTACCCACCCTAGTCCTCTTTCAATAGATCTCCGGACCCCGAGATGAAATCGAGAGGGAACGAGTGGGGGCACGTGATACCTAAGGCGGATTCAAAATTTTGAACCGGTGATCATAGCATCCGCAAATCATATATAAAGGGTATTCAATGTTCGTTTCATTTTTGAACATACAATATACTCCCTCCTATACTTTCTAGTTTACATATAGGTTTTATGTGTAGTCAAAGTATCTCTACTTTGATCAAGAAGGTATCAACATTCAACAACGCCCAATCAATATTGTTAGATTCTTACGTACTCCTAGATTTGTACTCGAGATGGTTTCCAGTTTGACTATTGACAAGATTAATAGTACATGAGATGTATAATGTGAAAATTATATCATTGGAAACTCCTTTCACATACGAATTTGACCGTATGCTTTGTGTAAGTTGCATGTCATATATTATTACTCTAACATTTGGTCAAAGTTAGCCTCGAAAAACGCATTAGGCCCTGTATAGTAAATGGAAGGAGGGAGTAGTAGTGGAAGTGGATCCTCTGACGTAGGTATCCCTACCTTGCCCTCCCTTTCGGTCACTTACTGGCAGACCCCATGCTTGCTAGGCCCCGCATGTCAGTTACTCAATGGGTTCGGCCACGTCAGGGGATCCTCATCCGTAGTATACTCCTTCTGTTTTTATTTACTCTGCATAAAATGGAGGGAGTGGTAGTATAATAAATGACGCGAGCGGGGGAGGGGGACGGACGTCAGTTTGCTCTCAACTGCGGTCCCACAAGCGAGCGAAAATGCAAGATTAAGCGCGCTCCATTTGGTGAGCGACGTGGAGGGTCCAGCTTGCCGGGCTGCAACGCGAACGCGACAAGAGCGATGTACAGTCAAAACCGATTGACCGGTTGTCACCGGAAACACTATTCACACTAGAACCTTCGCTGCTCGGCCTATGCCAGCCACTGCCCTAAATCCACACCAAATCTCTAGCCCATTCCCCCACCTTTCGATCCCCTAGCCCGCATCAAGCGTCCCCTAGTTCGCCGGAAAGCCATGGTGCGCTGCAAGATCACTTTCTACAAGATGCTGACGCTGGAGCGCCGCGCAGAAATCGCAGCGGCGGTCGGTGCCACAAGCCTCCGTTCCCAAGCTCGCTTTGCGGTGGGCCAATCCCTGAGTTCTCTGGAGCCAAGCTACGAGGAGGAGGAAGCCGATCCAATGTTCATGGCGGAGGTCGCGGCGCAGAAGGCCCCCGGTGGGTATGAGACGATGGACGTCGACTTCGTGCCGGCGTCCGAGTCCCCCATGGTGTAGGCGTACTAGCGGTTCAACATGGCGATACTAAAGGAGGACCGAGAGGCAGAGGCTCAACTCGACGCGGAGCGCAAGCATGCCGCTGCCATCGAGGCTCTCCTGCAGGCGGAACCGGATGTCGTGGATGTGAATCGGGCGGCGGAGGCTCAACTTGAGGTGGAGCACGTGGATGTCGCTGTCATCGAGACCCTCCTGCAGGCGGAACTGGATGTCCTGGACTTGAACCGGGCGGCAGAGGCTCGACTCAACGTAGAGCGCGCGGATGCCGCTCTCATCGACGCCCTCCTGCAGGCGGAACCGGACGTCCTGGACTTGAACCGGGCGGCGGAGGCTCGACTCAACGCAGAGCGCGCAGATGCCGCTGCCATCGAGGCCCTCCTACAGGCGGAACCGGACGTCCTCGACTTGAACCGGGCTGTGCTCTCGTCCGTGCAAAGCGCCCGCACGCTCCGCTTGAACGAGTAGCTGGAGGCCGAGGACAACCACGGTGCGGAGACACACGTCGGCAACTACGGCTGGTTCGCGCCGGCAGCCAAAGACGACGAGGCCGTCTCTTTCCGCAAGCAGTGATAGTTTTTCTTTATGTTGTTGTTTTTATGGATCTTTTGCTATCTAAAAACTTATATTTGTTATGAAAGTTGCCTAACTTGGGTCAGTCTACCATTTCAGGCAGTTGGATGAATATCCTATGTCTCCTAACCCTTCTTTCCTTCTTCCTCACCTCTTCTTTTTCTTCCCCAACAGACCATCGCACGGGCCGTACGGATACTCCCCAACATGCGGTTGGATAAACATACTCTATGAACGAAAATTATGTCTCAGCAATAGGATGGCTGAGTTTGGTTTGTTCACATGCGACAGCACGTGTCAGTGAGGGTGTGTTCCCTTGGTTGGGTTTGCAGCATGCAGGAGCGACTATGTGAGGGTGCGGTGCGACCGCGGCATGCAGGAGCGACCGTGTGAGGGTGCGGTGCGACCGCGACAGCCGTGCGCAAGTGTACCTCCTCATTTTGAAAACTTTAGGCAAGCTTGGCAAAAATGTGTGGCGAAGTTTGGCAATGCAAGGCCTAGACCCAAACAGGATAAGTACGTAAGTACTAGGAGTACTAGTGTTAAAAAAGAAAAGCGGGGTTTTCCTTCGCGGGATTTAATCGATACAAATCCTCGTTTCATGTGTCAATTAATGCGTATTTTTTCTCCAGAGACCAAAGAGCTAACCATCTCACTCCTCATCGCTTGATTAATGCAGCGACATGCAAACCAACCTTCTCACTTCGACATGCATGCAGGGGGTATTAATGTCCTTGGTTGCTAACCCCATCAATTTTGCCTTGATTAGTGTTAGTTTCCCTTTGCAAATTGTAATTTTTGATATACTGGCCTTGTGTACAAAAAAATGGAGGTAGTAACTATATTTGACTTCCTTCCCCATTGCGGTGACATCGACGATATCTTTTTTTTTGTGGTTTGGTGAAGTGCATTCGACGGAGAATACCATTGAGGGAGACCACGATAAGTCGTTTGCAAGTGCCTCCTACAAGATGAGACAACCGCCTTATTTGCATCCAGGAAGTCCGTTGAACCAAAGGACTAGTACTACTAGGAGTACTAGTGCGGTGAGATGGTTTCTCGAAGAAGACGATGGAGAAGCGGAGTTAGCGAAGAGTGAAATGATGGTCGCTTCGTCCGTGCTTTTGTGATTTGACGCCTCGCTGCTTTGTGATTTGTGATAGAAGGGACAGGGGAGTAGACTATGTGATCTATACTGTACTACATGCGTCCAAGCATGGGAGAAAGAGGAGAGACGTTGTATTTTTCTATTCCTTCAATCAATCAATCAGGGAGCTTCGGTTCCATCTTTTTGGCTTTGGCAACACCATCCACAATGGTTCCCATGATGCCAAAAGCTATTTTCACATTTGGCTACACATTGTGGATGCCCTTAACCGTACCACTTGGTTTTGCTCCTGTGTGCTATCTATACAAATCTCAATTATATTGATCTAAAAAATTATAGAATCAAGATTAGTAAAAAGGAGGTGATTTTGCCGCGCGGATGGCAGGGGAGGTTTCTTATTTTCGGAGGACGTTGTCCTGGCGGTTTGCTAACATGCGGTCCCACTTGTCAGTGCTTTACCAAGCCGATCCGCGTCCACATGAGGCAGAACAACGGTAGAAGCAACACGTGGTTAAGTTGAAGAAGATGAGGGAGAAGCGGATTCAGCAATGAGTGAAATGATGGTTTTTTCGTCCCTCCAACTTCTTTTTTTAGCATTATTACTTCGTCCCTCCAACTTAACTGTGGGAAAGGTGCAGCTTTGTGATTTGATGCCTCATTGCTCATTACTACGTCGGCGCCATGACTGGGGTGCTTCACCCCGGCTGCTCTACACTGTATTCCGGTATGGCACGTGGACCCGGTAGCTTGATGTCCCACATGTCGGCGAAAGGGACTAGAAGATTTATGAAAGCGAGCGCTCCACTCTTATGACGGAGGAGTAGACGACACGACGACCCAGTGAACTGTCACTTGTACTGTATAGTACTATAGTTTTGTTGTTTCGCACGATCCATCGATACAAACCTGATTAAACAGGAAAGGGCGGGATTTTTCCCGCGCGGTAGATGATACTGGCCATACATTTCAAAGGCAATTTTAATGTATGCAAACTGAATAATTATAAGTAACAATATGATATCTAGTAAAACTAAAAACACATATGATTTATTGTGTTAGAGTGTAGTAGTAGTGTTGTAACATGCGAGAACATGTAGAGATGTAGTTTTGGAGGGCCTACAGAGAGAAAAGCGTAATACAGTCACTGAACTACAGAATAAGCTGATTACTGTCACTATATACGTTTTGCGGTGATTATACGGTCGCTTGCTCACGGTTCAGCATCGGATTGCACTCTGTTGACCGGCCAAATAGTCTGTGTGGCGCCATGTTGACTACTTCCTCCGTTCCTAAATATAAGTCTTTGTAGAGATTTCACTATGGACTACATACGTAGCAAAATGAATGAATCTACACTCCAAAATGCATCTACATACATCCGTATGTGGTTCATAGTGGAATCTCTCCAAAGACCTATATTTAGGAACGGAGGGAGTAGTTAAATTGACCAAATTCCTTGTGGGTCCCACCTGTCAGTTCGCATAGGGAAAAGGTCAGATAAACACAAATTTACGCAGGCGCAACAAGGCTCCAACCTGTGCGCGGGAATCACCTGGTTGTCTATGTGTCTGTCAGGGCCTGATGTGTGCACATGCACGTGTAGGTTGAGCACTTGAGCATGAGAGTGTGTGTTGGTCGTGTGGTGTACTGGTGTGTGCATGCATGCGTGCGTGTGTGCGTGTGAGTGTTGCGTGCGTGCGTGGCTGCGTGTGTATGTGTGTGTGTTGCGTGCATGTGTGGGTGCATGTGTTTGTGTGAGTGTTGCGTGGATGCAGTTCGTGTGCATGCGTGCGTGTGTGTATAATCACCACACCAGCTCATGTGTGTTAAAACAGACGGCTCAGCATACCAACACAAGGCCACCTTGTCCGCTGTGCCCGCGGTCATGACTTCGAACCACCGTCCAAATATTTTTTTGTCGTTTGTTTTCATTCTTACTAGCAAGATGCCCGTGCGTTGCACGTAACATCAAGATGCATTTGTATGAGTTGTTTATCTTGTGAGAGAAAAGGATGAACGAGGGAAGGCCTTATTTGAAAATGTGGAGAGGTGTGTGGGTACCTTTTTGCAAAATTGCCATAGTTTCTTTCCAATCCGTCAGATATAAATCAGACGACCTATATTGCAGGATGGCAGGCACACCATCATCACCAACTCTGTTTTTTATAAGAGTGTATTTTATGTATTTTATAAGAGTGTAGATATAGAGTAGATACAAGTCGACAGGTGGGCACGATGGTAGTGAGATAATGTGATGCAACACTAGAGGTGCCACGTGGAGCGTTTAACTGGTCAACTAGTCATGTCATGAGCAAATACAGAGTTGTACGGTGAGCCCGTGACTGTATAATAACCACTAAACGTAAATGGTGACCGTAATGAGTGGATTCTAAAGTCCAATGTGCGTATCGTGCTTTCGCTTCAAATACAATGATCGTCATTGCATATATCGCGAGAGAAAGATGAAACATGCGTGAATTTTCTGGGGGCTTACTTTTAGAGGACCTGAAGATAGTTTTGTGTGCATACGTGAAAGGGGCGTACAGGGGGGGGTATGCAATGGAGAGAGAGATGCTCTTCGTTTCTCTTTATTATGACTAACTTTGTATATAGTATAAAAATATACAAATTCACAGTGCGGAATAAATATCATTGTGGGCACCATGCAATGCAAATTAGCGTTCGTACTCCTCCATATAACTTTGTAATGTTGTATATATGTATAAACTCTAAAATAATTTTTTGGCCACACTTTATTCAAAAGGAATGTTGTACGCGAAATAAACATGAAGAGAAGGCTTTTTAGATCAATGGGGTATGTGATGTAACATGTGTGAATGTGTAGTTGATGCATTTGGTGGGGCCTAGAGAGGTATGTGTGTGTATTACGTATTCGAGAGAGGCATGGATAGAGGGGCCGACGGGGGGCGCATGGGAGAGATAGCACGAGAAATAAGAGTGGTCTAGAGAGAGAGAGACGAATATGACGTCACAACGAGAGGTTCCATTCCCTTGAGTGTGTATATGCAAGGGGGAGGGAATAGAGGCACCGGGAGAAATTTTCTGTGTGTGTGGTGTTTGTGTTGGTATGTGTGGGAGTGAGAAGATAATGAGACATGGGGGAAGAGGGTGTGTCACCGCGTGAGGTCCGGTGGGTCGAGGTGAGGCCCTTCGTTCGGTTTCGTCCTGCGCCACATTGGTCGGCCCGTGACGCATTTAGGAAGACCCATGGATGACTAGTCATACAAGACAAAGATAGCAGAATTGTGAAGGACTTTGTGTCCACTGACAAAGCCGGCTAGGATTTGTAACCCTAGGTTCTCGGACTAAGGTAACCCCTTTATCTCTGATATTACTATTCATCCAACCTAACTTTAAGGGGCATCCTACAGAATGCTCTGCTAGAATCATACTCGTCGATTAGGAAGAGAGGTGTGAGACAATGCGTGAGAGACATGCCTAAAGATAATGTGCATACATGAGACTCGTAGGCAGGTCCATGTATATAGAAAGGGTCGATGGGGATTGCGCGTGTGTATGTTTGCAAGAGGAAGAGTGCTTGTGATAAAGGTTGGTGAAAACGGTTGTAAATGGTTACGAGAGGGAGGAGGGTAATATCTGGAGCATGTGTGCGAGAAAGACACCTCGGGAGAGAGTGTGTGAGCAAGTGTGAGAGACCACCGATGGAGAGTGAAACTACACGTAAAAGACTATTGTACACATTGATTAAAGATATAAATTGTATCCAAATATTAGGATGGGATCATGATATTTGCAATTCGTGTAAGGAGCGGTCATTGATCCATCAGACATCTAGATTCTATCGAATTTGAGCATGTCTATGTTATTATTTGACACAATTGATCCACATAGTTAGTATTTTGAACTCCAGACAATGCATCGCTTTAGCAATCAAATATAAACGTGAGTATAGTTCATGTTGTGTGTGTAAAGCACATTATACATACGGAAGTTACACAATGAACATTATAAATAGCTACCTATGAACTAGCATACATTTGAATTCAACTTAAGATGGTTTAAAAAATCGAATTCAACATGAAGTCCATTCAATTATTTGAATTTGATATCATGGCATTTGTAAACCATACCTTAATTATGGGGGCACCAATCTTTGCTCTGATTTTGTACATAATAGCATATGTAGTTGTGTACAAAATAGATTCAAATTTAGCTCCTCCATTCCAAAATAATCGTAGTTATAGGATTTTCAAGTGTCAAAATTTCAAAAAGAAGCGGATAATTTAATGAGGTTTTCAAACATACAAGGTCAAATATAACGTTGTCTATTTAGGTCAATCCTCATAGTTCAAGAGTACTCTAAACGTGAATGCTTGTCTTTCAAAATTTCAAATGAAGCGCCAAAAGAGCCTCTACTTGCCCGAAACCGCGTGAGACCAATGTTTGGTAGTGCAAGGAAGTTACTTTTCAAATAACTCCAACCCGTGAAACCTACCGGCCCGACGTCCAAAGGTCTAAACCGGGGTAGGTTTGTAGCTTCATCTAGACGCCACGCAACCGCCTCCGAAAAACATTCATACACAATGGCCGCCTAAGCACACATGCGCGCGGCCGAAATCACTCCAGCCCACTATTTGGGACACCCAGGATTACCATCCTACCCCCGACCCGCAGTAGGTCCAAAATTTAAGAGGGGGGCAAAGTTTGTACTTTCCCCAAATTTCAAACAAGCGTGTCCCATCTTCTGTTCAAAAAAGCCAAAAACAAGCGCGTCACAGACCGAAACATGGTTCCTCCCCACCCGTCCGATTTCCCATTCGTACTCCGTGGGCGCTAAAACTACCTCTCCACCAGCCGTGAAACCCCGGCGTCCTCCGTCCACCACCCCATCCCACCCATCAATCGCCGCCCTCCTCCATCATGCCGGAGCCGATACCCCAACGTCAGCGTCCACCGCAACCTCAACCGCAATGCCCTCCACGGCTAGTAGTCGAAGCCGAGGCCGAGCAGTCCATACTTAAGCCAGTTCAACCACGCCATCCTGCGCCTCACCACTGCCGCTCCAACTTCGCCACCGTCCACCGCACCGGAGCTGTTCCTGCTACGCCGTCCTTCACCGCCTCGGATCTGCTTCCCCTTCGCCGATATACGGCCATGGCAACACAGTCAACAATTTGGCCATGGGTTTGTCCAAGTAACAACGGCTCTCCAAAACATCGGTTCCCCCGGGAAAAACAAGAAGGTCGTTGCGACATATCGACACCACACTGGCAACCGATACGGGTACTCCTCTTCCCTTATTCATGCAAATCTTATGTGTTTGCTTGCACGGTATTCATCCCACAGAAGACACTAGTTGACCGCTTCTTCTTCATACTAGATGTTCCTAGTAACTCATGATGCACAAGGTTTCTCCTCATATACTATTTTACCTTAGCTACAGGTCCGTCGCCCCCCTGAATTTCAATTTCTGGCCAGTTGATTCCCAATTAACGGAAGCATTCCCCAGCGTAACAGGCGCTAGTATGCCTATTACGCCGGGGAAGCAGCGCCTTGGTGTTTATCTTAGGGGCGTGTGCGGCCTAGATCTACTGGCGCCCGATCTGGAGACTAGAGGTCGGCCGAGATTAAAGGGATGGCCTGGGGGCGCTGCCAAGAACGGTGGTGGTGTGAGGTCGAGGGGAGGGCGGGGCGGCGGAGGCAGGGGTCTGGGCCGGTGGTCGCTGGCGGTTCGAGAAAGATCGTCAACAGTGACTGGCGGGAGGTAGACGAAGGCCATCTGCCCGTTCCTTATAGATCAGATGGTTCATTAAAAAAATCGACTGACCTATTTATTTTCAGTCGACTGTTATCTTAGATATGACCACATGGGGTGGTGTGCTGGAGGAGTACCTGCATTTCCTGTGCTCATATATTACAAAATCATACAGAGTAGAATCTAATTTTGTTTGCCATGCAATGTTGTAGAGCTATCATATGTCTCATGTCATTTATTTTTCAGCCACCTGCTATCTGCTACTTTTACAGTGCACTAGTTTTGCACACACTTCACCCATACTCTCATATGTGTTTTTATGCAAGGGTATTTCAGAGTCTGTCGAAAGAGAAGCAGCAAAGAAAAGAAAGAGGTTGCGCCAGCTTTCTTCACGGGTATGCACGACACGTTACATCGCTATAAAGGGTGCAGTGTCAGCAGATGGAGATGGTAAATGTAGCTCTGGAGTTGATGACCTCGCTCGCAATGAACCACCATCCCAGGTGCTTGCTTTAACTTCGCGGTGTCATATGTGGTTGCATGTTCCATATGGTGTCTAGCTTGTATGCGAAAGGCCGAAGTCGGTCTGATAAGGAAAGATATTTTTTTTACATGAACCACCATCCCGTGAGCACCATAAGACAAATAGCTAGTCAGGGCACTGGCCGAGCGAGTGACAAGCCCAGCAAAGATAGGCACCACCTGGAAGCCAACTAAAAAGCTGTGATGGTGGCGAAGCAGCCCGCTTCCCACCAGGCTCTCAGGTCCTAGATGATCATGCTCACCACTCCAGCCGGATGTCTAGCTTGTATTGCTTCCAATTTGGTTAAATTGCATCTGGTTAGCTTACACATTATACCTTTGAATATGACATGCCTTTCTGTTTTTGGTACATACTAGTACATCTGTGTATTAAACATGTTCTTACATCAAACTAATGTTCTTGTGTATCCCTCATCAATCACTTATGACGAGGCAGGCACGCAAGGGGACTACTCCTCATTTAAAGAATGCAGCGTCAGCCTCCCGACATGATTCTCAAGAAACAGAAATGCTAGATGAAGATAGTGAACGTAGCTCTGTAGTTGATTACATCATTTCCCCTACACTAGCATCGCAGGTGCTTGCTCTAACTTGGCAGCGTGATATGCGGTTGCATGTTGCATATGGTGTCTAGATTGTAATTCTTCGAATCTGGTTAAACCGCATGGGCTAGTCTACTTAGCTTATACATTATACTTGTTAATGTGACATGCCTTCCTGTATTTAGTACATAGTACATCTGTCTATTAAGCATGTCCTTACATAAAACTATTGTTTTTTTGTATCCCGCATCAATCAATATGACGAGACAGCTTTAGTATATGCAGTGCGATATTAGTTGCATCTTTCATATGATTTATAGCATGCGCTGCTTCTAATTTGTTGAAATTCCATTTATGATGGGACGCTTTTAACTTGGCAGAGTCATATTGGTTGCATCTTTCATGTGGTGTCTAGCTTGCATTGCTTCTTATTTGCTGGAATGGTTTCTGCTTAGTTTACACAAACAGTTGTGAACATGCCATGCCGTCTTGTTTTTCGTACATATTCGATCCTGGTATCATGTGTTTGCCTTACATCAAAGTAGTGATTGTCAGTATCATGCATGAATGAGTTCTGAAGAGAGAATTTTATTGCTTTTTCTTGTCGGTTTTACTTGACAATTCAAAATCAATAAAGCAGAAGGAAGTTAGAAAGGCAGCGGATAAAGGTGCTCCTTCCGAACGGAGGGCCTCTATAGTTTCTACTCCTCCACACCCCCAAGATGATTTCCAAGACAACACACGCATAGACACTCAACAAAGCTGTGTTTATGATGAGCACGTCTCCCCTAGTGCAGCATCACCGGTGCTCCCTCTAACTTGGCACTGTTATATGTGGTTGCATGTTATGTGTGATGTCTAGCTTGTATTGCTTCTAATTTTGTTGAATTCCATCTGCTTACTTTACACATTATACTTGAATAAGACACATGTTCCTGTTTCTAGAACATACAATATCTGTCTATCACACCATGTTCTTACATCAAATTACTATTGTTGTGTAACCTACAACAATCACTTATCATAAGACACGTTTGACTTCGGAGTGTGATATAGGTTACATATCACATTCTTTTCTAGCTTGTACTACTAATTTGTTGAAATGGCACTTATGACAGACAGTTTTAACTTGGTAGAGTGATATTCGTTGCATCTTTCATATGGTGTCTAGCTTTCATTGCTTCTAATTTGTTGAAATGCCTTCTCCTTAGTTTACACATCATAAGCTGTGAATATGCAATGTTGTGAATATGCAATGGCACTAATGACGAGAGACCTCTAACATGGTAGTGTGATGTTGTTTGCATCTTGCATATGATTTATTTCTTGTACTGCTTCACATTTGTTTAAACGCCATTTATGATGAGACACTGTTAACTTGGCAGAGCGATATTTGTAGCATCTTTCATATGGTGTCTACCTTCCATTGCATTGCTTCAAATTTGGTGAAATGTCTTCTCCTTAGTTTACACATCATAGTTCTGGTTATCTCTTCCGTCCTGTTTTTCATACATATTACATCCTCCTATCATGTGGTTGTCTAACATCAAAGTTCAGTTCGTATGCATTTCGCATCAATTTGTTCTGAAGAACTAAATTGTTATTCGTTTTTCTTGTCGGCTTGACTTAACATGGCACAGAGAAAGAGGAAGAAACACAGAATGGCAGGGAATGAGAAGCGGACGAATCCTGCAGATTCTGTTGGTACTGATGGTGCAATAGAAGGTCAAAGTCCAGCGGAAAATTCTACAAACACGCCATCCCATGCTACACGAGCTGCAAAAACAGCCAAACAGAAACAAATAGCTACCACCAAACAAGCAGAGACATCCCTAGTTCTTGCAACACCTACCACAGTACTACCAGCTGCACGACTTACTCGTGCGTCAACTGAGCTAGCAGCACGTTCCCAAGCTCCCTTTCCACCTGACACTACTTCCCAAGCACTCTTGACACAAGACGAGTTGGTAATATCAGATGAACCTTGTGAGCTTCAACAGCAAGAAGGTAGTTGCTGGAGTCAAGTTACAGTTGCATGCTTCTTTATATGTAGTCTCACAGTTTGATGTACACCAACACTTCCTATGTTCGTTGTTGGACTAGCACCTAAGCACAAGAGGAAACAAACATCAGGGATATTGCTTGATAGGTTAACTAAATCTAGAGGAGGAAGAATGGAGATCCGTTTTGAGGCAGGTTTAAAAAGTCCGCGTGATGTTACAGAGTCAGCCAAGTTAGTATCAGAGGCAGCAGTTGCTGTTAGGTGTCATGTACGTATCCTCCCAACATAGATTCAGTACAGGAATGACAAAGACAAAACCCAGTTCAACACCTTCCTAGACCATTTATCTGTAAGTATGGTTATGTATGGAAACTAGTAATATCGTCTTGCTCTGTCCCATACTTTCTAGGTTGCTGATAATGAGACTCCCATAATTTTCAACAGATGAGGTTCAAGTTGGATAGCCAAGATGATGCAACCAAACAAGCTTGCACCCATGTTTTTAAGTCTGCTCTGCGACAGTATCGATATAACTTGAGGAAAACTCACTTTGAAGGCAAGGCTAACAGTGAACTTTCCCAAACATCTCTAGTGGAAAATATATCGGATGAAGACTGGAGGGGCCTTGTTAAACACTGGTCTGATCCGAAATATCGGGTACATTATATATATGTGATCAGATCACATGTTGAAGTCCTATTTACGCATGTGCCACACAAATCTATCTTCTTGTAGGTGAACTATTCAAAGAACAAGGCCAACCGTACGAAAGTGAAATTCCAACAGACGACGGGATCTCGTAGCTATATTGCACACTGCGAGGCTCTTGTAATTAGCTACTGTTTCACTCTTTTCGCTGTACCATATTATCAGATCTATATTGACTTGTTCGAAATGCAGAGGAAAGCCCGCAAGGACCAAAAAGTACCTGAACCAAATGTTGTGGAAATCTTCAAGGACTGTCACACCAGCAAGAAGAAGGGCATGACTACACCAGTCAAAGCCGCTGCTGTAAGTCCTTAATCCTCATGCCTTTTAACTACTACTTACTCTGACTTATGCCTTGAACTGCATGGTTTGCAGCCAATGTCTATTACTCTTTTCAATTTTATAAACAATTGTCTTAGCATATCATTGCACCTTACAAGGTTTAAAAGAGAGGATTGATGTTCCTTTGATCTTGACCCGTAATCTAGTTCCGTGTTGGACTTGCCCACACAATGTTACAATTGCATGTTTGTCTGTTCTCAGTTGTTTTGTGATATGAATGATGTCATACTATGCTTACCGTATTATAAACTTCGTCTCTTTATCCTTAGCCCTCAATACAATGTGAAGAAATAGACAATACATTAGCGATGGTACATGGTCATATGTTTGGAACCTGGTTTTATTATGTACTTTGCAATAAAATACAACTAATATTTTACATGGGTTCACCAGAATAAGTTCTGTATATAGACCAAAGCTATTTTGTTTGGTTTTGCTGCCTCCTTAATATCTTCTGTTCTGGTACTACTAATGTAAAACCTCAACTTTTCAGCGAGCTATGGAAAAAATGGTGGAACCGCCACCTTCTGAAGGTGGCGAGGCAACTATAACCGCAATGTCAGCTCTTGCTGCAGTGGGTCAGTACCTGTCCACTAATAGTGCCAAAAGCACGTTCCTGTGTAATACTGGGTTGGTTGTTAAGGCAATATCGTCCAAACTGCCTCATGATCAAGATATGCAAGCTCAAAGCAATGTTGTATCTGTGCTCCAGACACAAGTCCGTTCCCTAACAGAGACCCTTTGTGAAACAAGGAGAGACATTGTTCAATGTCGTCAAGATATGCATGGTTTTGAAACCAGACTATCAGACATTTGCTATGTTGTTCAGGAGCCTAGGGGAAATGAAGGCGAGGGTTATGGTGCTCCATCGGACAATACAGCATGAAAACTTAACAGTCAGGTCCAATGAACTGAGCTTCTGAACTTCTGGTGGTGCATTTATCTGCTAGACTGTTAAGTTTTATGCCAACCTTCCTTTTGTTATATAGTTGTAATTTGTTTTGGTGCAATACAAAATTTATTCTTAACATGCAGCCACCAGGTGAAGAAAATAGCAAGACATTTTTGTATAGTGTAGGGTGTTCCCTATATTTGCACTGGTGGCGATCTTTGATGCCGAGTGGATGTAATATGTGCAATCGCCTTAATAGCCTAGCATTAGTTTTGGCCTTATTTATTTCCTAGTCTTCTTTTTCCCTGGTTTTCTAGTGGCCGCAACTACCATGGGCCATATACGGGCCGTAGGATCCATGGGTCTCCTACGGGCCGTAAGATCCATGGGTCTCCTACGGGCCGTCGATAAATGGGCCTCCAACAGGGCCGTAGAATCGGTCGGCCTCGGGCCGTCGGATAAATGGGTCTACATGGGCCATAAACGGGCGTAATTGGTATCGGCCCAGCACGGTAATGGGCTGTTAACAGGCCATAGGACAGCAAAGGCTTAATTCTGTCACAGGCATAATGGGTCGTTAATGGGCCAGAATATAGGACGGGCTGGAAACGTTGCAACGGGTTAACAGGCCAGAAATGGGCCGACTCTTGCCATGGGACGAATTTGGCCCATTATGGTAACAGGCCAGTAATGGGCCTACTCTTGCCATGGGCCGAATTTGGCCCATTAGGGGAACATGCCAGAAATGGGCCGACTCTTTCCATGGGCTGAATTTGGCCCATTAGGGTAACATGCCAGTAACAGGCCGACTCTTGCCATGGGCCGAATTTGGCCCGTTAGGGGAACATGCCAGTAACGGACCGGAAGTAATCGAGGGCCGAAAAGGAGCCCAAGAACGTATGGGCCATCAATAGGCCGAAAGCTAACACGGGCTGGAAACGGACCATGTAACTCACGGGCCGTTAACGGGTACAAAGAAAATTACTGTTCATTATGGGCTAGAGTCATCGTGGGCATGTAAAGGGCCAAAAGATACGAAGGCCTCATATGGGTCGAAAGACATCGTGGGCCATACATGGGCCGAAAGTGAAATGGGTTGGTGTTATATTCGATGACCCACATGACGTTGTTGGGCCAATTTCCTTCAGGGCCTAATGGGCCATGAGTTAACGGGCCATAAAATGGGTTATTTGCAAAGAGACCGTTAACAGGCTTTTCATGGGCCAGCCCGTTAACTTTTGACCAAGTCAAACGGGCCGGATTTGTAAGCTAAATGGGCCAGTGGTAGGCCGTGGCACATGTCGACATATCATAGGCGCCTATCTGACCCACTGACGAGCTGACACGTGTTTCGTCCGGCCAATAAGAATTTTACATGTGGAAATTTACCATTGGTCGGGGCTGTTAATGGGTTATCGGATCCAAAACCCAACCTGATAGCTTAACAACGTTCCGTTATGGTGGATGCCACGTGTCAGTCACCCTTGACGAAAGCACTTCTGTGACACACGATTTATCGTCATGGAAATGGACACTTCCGTGATGATAATTTTGGTAATGTCATGGAACACTTCTATGACAACACAAGTATGACTATCTTGATTCTATCATAAAATCGTCATGGATGTACATGCATGACAAAAAACACGACCTACTATGACAAACACGTATCATCACGGAAGTGTATTTTTTTGTAGTGAATAGTTCCGGTAAGGGTTACTTTCCCTGGGTAAGCATGCATCAAAGTGCATGTCCGAACTGTGTAAAAAAACCACAGCATACATAACATCTAGGGGTTCATAATGCGACAAGTAAACAACATCTTTAGTTCACCGACCGAATATTCCCTTAAGAACGCTAGCTTTCGGCTTCACCCAGTCCGAGGTACACATCCGGATGACCCGGCAGTAACAATCGCAGAGGTGCTCCCATTATGCCCTAGCCGAACTAACAGGAACGTAGGGCATAAGCACAGGAGCCAGGCAACCCAGCTTGGCCAAAACTTAAGTCATATCGATGCATATAATGGCGGAGAAAAGGTACATACGTGGAAAAGACACATATGCGGTGAGCTTGATGCTCGGAAAATAATAGCAATAAGCTTCTGTACAAGAAGCCCCCAGGTATAGTTGACATGCATATTAAGAATTGTATGCATTATAGGTGTATGGTTTAACCGTACCAGAGCTTTACAGCATAAGAAATAAAAGTGAAAAGAGAGGAAAAATAAATAAAGGGAGGAAATAGGGGAAAAAGGAGACGAACGAAGAGTCCGGCGCTAGGTGTAGAATCTTCGGAGTCTGGCCGCGTTCCATGGGTTCGGATCCAGGTGGTTGTCTGATGCATCACGCAGGCGGTACGCTCCTCCGGTGAGAACTTCGTCAATGATGAAGGGACCCTCCCACTTGGGCTTGAGTTTGTCCTTTTTCTTCTCCGGCAAGCGTAGATGAGTTCGCCAATGTTATAAGTCTTGGCCCGTACTTCTCTGCTTTGATATCTGCGAGCCTGTTGTTGATAGAATGTGGAACGGGCCTTAGCGATGTCACGCTCCTCCTCCAGGGCATCTAAGTTGTCCTGCCAATCCAGCCGGCCTCTCTCTCTCTCTTCATACATGCGCACTTGAGGTGAGTCATGATAATTTTGTAGGGTAACACAGCCTCTGTGTCGTACACCATGAAGAAAGGTGTGTATCCAGTAGAATGATTGGGCCTGGTCCGCAACCCCCAGAGTACGGAGTTGAGCTCCTCCACCCAGTGCTTGTCTGATTCTTTCAAATACCGCACTAGTCCGGGTTTAATGCCGCTCATAATAAGACCGTTGGCCCGTTCAACTTGACCGTTGGTTTGTGGGTGATAGACGGAAGCGTAGTCGAGCTTGATGCCATATTAGTGCACCAGGCCTTTACCTCATCGGCTGTGAAATTGGAGCCGTTGTCGATGATGATATTGTGCAGGACGCCATAACGGTGCACAACGTCGGATATAAAATCTATCACAGGCCTGGCTTCGGCCGTTTTAACTAGTTTTGCTTCTATCCACTTGGTGAATTTATCCACCATGACCAACATGTATTTTTTCTTATGGCTTCCTCCTTTAAGAGGTCCGACCATATCAAGCCCCCAGACCACAAAAGGCCAAGTAATGGGGATTGTTTGTAGAGCGGTAGGTGGCATATGGCTTTGGTTGGCGAAAAGCTGGCATCCGACGCAATGTTGGACAAGGTCCTGTGCGTCTGCTCGGGCCGTCGGCTAGTAGAAACATATACCGAAGGCCTTGCTTACTAGGGCCCGAGCTGCGGCATGGTGACCGCCGAGGCCGGCAGGAATTTCAGCCAAGAGCTGTCGCCCCTCTTCCTCAGAGATATATCTTTGAAGTACTCTGGTAGCGCTTTTCTTGTAAAGTTCTCCCTCGTGGACTTTCTAGGCTTTAGAGCGCCGCATAATGCAATGTGCTTCATTCTGGTCCTCAGGAAGTTCTCGCCTATTAAGGTAGGCCAGGAAGGGTTTGGTCCATGGTGCGATGACCGCCATGATGAGATGGGTCGATGGTGTAATTTCGGTGGCTGAGCCTCCGATGATGTCAGTGTGTTCGGAATATGGGGTTGTATTCGGATCCGGATTGGTACCGCTACTTTCCCCTTGCCACACCACGGATGGTTTGAAGAGCCTTTCCAGAAAGATGTTAGGTGGGACAGGGTCGCGCTTGGCGTCGATGCGAGCGAGGACATCCGTCGCTTTATTACTTTCACGAGCCACATGGTGAAACTCGAGCCCCTCGAAACGAGCCAACATTTTGAGAACGGCGTTATGATAAACCGCCATCTTCGGATCTTTGGCATCGAAGTCTCCATTTATTTGAGATATTGCGAGTTTGAATCCCCGTGCACTTCTAGGCGTTGTATGCCCATGGAAACGGCCATCCGAAGACCATGCAATAAGGCTTCGTATTCGGCTGCATTGTTGGAGTCCGTGAATAATATTTGTAGGACGTACTGAACAATATCTCCAGTAGGGGATGTTAGGACAACGTCTGCCCCTAGGCCTGCCAACATTTTTGAGCCGTCGAAGTGCATGACCCAGTTGGAATATGTGCCATACTCTTTAGGGAGTTCGGCCTCAGTCCATTCAGCGATGAAGTCGGCCAATACCTGGGATTTAATGTCCCGACGCGGTTTGTATGATATGTCGAATGGAAGGATCTCAATGGCCCACTTGGCAATCCGGTCCGTAGCGTCACGGTTGTTTATTATGTCGTTAAGAGGTACTTCGGAGGCCACCGTTATCGAGCACTCTTGAAAGTAGTGTCATAGCTTCCGAGATGCCATGAAAACCGCGTATGCTATCTTTTGGTAATGAGGTTACCGGGATTTGCATGGTGTGAGGATAGTGGATACGTAGTATACCGGCTTCTGGATCGGGAATTTGTGTCCGTCCGCCTCTCATTCGTCGACGACGAGCACCGCGCTCACGACTTGGTGTGTGGCTGATATGTATAATAACATGGGTTCGCCGACATTTGGCGCGGCCAGGATTGGGTTGCTTGCTAGGAGAGCCTTTATTTCTTCCAATCCGGCCGTTGTCGCGTTTGTCCACTCGAAGTGTTCGGTGCGTCGGAGAAGGCGATACAACGGCAATGCCTTTTCTCCCAGTCTGGAGATAAAGCGGCTTAAAGTTGCCACACATCCGGATAATTTTTGGACCTGTTTAAGGTCTGTTGGGGTAGCCAACTATGACAAAGCTCGGATTTTAGCTGGGTTTGCTTCAATTACTCTATTGGAAATGATGAAGCCTAGAAGTTTTCCCGCGGGAACATCGAAAACACACTTTTCCGGATTGAGTTTGATGTCATATGTTCGTAGGTTGTCAAATGTGAGACGCAGATCGTCTATTAAGGACTCTACGTGCCTGGTTTTGATGACTACGTCATCCACGTATGCTTCAACTGTCTTGCCGATTTGTTTCTCCAGGCATGTTTGAATCATGCGTTGATAGGTGGCACCAGCGTTTTTGAGCCTGAAAGGCATAGTGTTGAAGCAAAAAGGCCCGTATGAGGTGATAAATTTCGTTGCGGCCTGGTCGAACTCCTTCATCTTGATTTGATGGTATCCAGAGTATGCGTCGAGGAAACACAGTGAGTTATGTCGTGCGGTAGCATCGATGATCTGATCAATGCGGGGGAGGGGAAAGGGATCCTTAGGGCAAGCCTTATTGAGGTCTTTGAAATCGACGCATAGGCACCAGGATTTATCCTTCTTTGGTACCATCACCAGGTTTGCTAGCCAGTCCGGATGTTTTATCTCTTTGATGAATCCGGCCTCGAGTAACTTGGCTAGCTCCTCTCCCATGGCTTGTCGTTTGGGTTCGGAAAAGCTCCGTAATGTTTGTTTGACCGGCTTGTATCCTTTCAATATGTTTCTGCTATGTTCGGCCAGCCTGCATGGGATTCCTGGCATATCAGAAGGGTGCCAGGCAAATATGTCCCAATTTTCGCGTAGGAATGCCTGCAGTGCGGCGTCGACCGTGGGGTCCAGCTGTGCCCCGATGGATGCTATCTTCGTGGAGTCCGTTGGGTGGACCTGGAATTTGACTATTTCGTCTGTTGGTTTGAATGAGGTGGATTTGGGTCGCTTATCAAGTATCACGTCGTCCCTATCCACTATGGAGCGCAATGCGGTTAATTCTTCGGTCGTGAGGGCTTCAGATAATGCCTCGAGGGCCAAGGCAGCGGTTTTGTTTTCGGCACGGAGTGCTATGTCCGGGTCACTAACGAGAGTGATGATTCCATTGGGCCCGGGCATCTTGAGCTTTATGTACCCATAATGGGGTACAACTTGAAAGCTCGCAAATGCATCTCGCCCTAAAAGGGCGTGATATCCACTGTTAAAAGGGGCCACTTGAAAGGTTATCTCTTCGGACCGATAATTCTCTAGCATGCCGAATACCACATCGAGTGTGATTTTTCCCGCACCTCGCGCCTCCCGACTGGGAATAATTCCTCGGAAGGTCATATTACTTTGCTCAATGCGGCTCATGTCTATTTCCATTTTGTTGAGAGTTTCCTCGTAAATGAGGTTTAGTCCGCTCCCGCCGTCCATTAGAACTTTGGTAAGCCGGAAACCGTCCATAATTGGACTGAGGACCAGTGCGGCAGGTGCCCGGACTGTTCTGAATTTTGGCTCGTCACTGGCATTGAAAGTTATGGCCGTGTCGTTCCAGGAGTTTATTGCTGCAACTTGGTAGACTTCCGCGAGGCCGCGGAGTGCCCTTTTGCGTCTATTGTTTGAGGCGAAAGTCTCGAAGACTGTTAGCAATGTATGGTTGTTGCCATGGGATGTTGCTCTACGGTATTTTTGATGAGGAGATCCTCGCCTCTCTTGGCCACCTGCCGGAGTATCCAACAAGCTCTAAGGATGTGGGTTGGTATTTTATCCGGTGTTGTGTGTATCTTGCATGGCCTATTGAGCCATCCCTCTAGGACTGTTCCGCGCCCCGTAATGGGCTTTGATTTTTTGGTTACTGGATCGAGCGACCGACGAGGGTGCACCCTTTTTGTCTGCACGAGGGGTTTAGTGGAAACCGATGGCTCCCAAGAGGCTGCCTGAGTTTTCCTGGCGCTTTCCATTGCGCGGTACTTCTGTACTATGGTTGCCAAGTCAGCAAAGTGTGATACATGATGGCGATTGATTGCATTCAGGATTCCCTCGTCTGTTCAGTTTTTGCAGAATAATGAGATTGCGTCTTCATCGCGGTAGTCTTTGACCTTGTCCTTGACAAGGAGGAATCTGGCCCAAAAGTGATGGACCATTTCCCGGGACTGCTGTCTGATGTGGGTAAGATCACTTATATCTGGGTGGGTGGGTGGATTTAAGTCCGAACCCTGACGCCGTATGGCATTCGGAGCTTGAGAAACTCCAAGCTTAACAATTCGGGCTCCGGGATATCAACCAATTTTTTAGGCCCACAGTCCGATTCTAAGTTCGGAGTGCGGGGCAAGTCTTCCCGCAGGTGAGTATCTGGCTCTGTGAGCTCGGAGATCTGGACATAGTTCGTCCTCAACATAGGGGAAGAGTCGTCGCATCGCTCCTCCAGTACCGCTATATGATGGGTGATCGGCGGAGATTCAATTTCTCTCTGATCGGGTTTAAGCCCAATCCGATCATAGTCCGTAGCGACTCCCAAGGCGGTGATGCGATCCAGGAGTTCGTTTAAAGACGACAACTCCGTCAGATCCATCTGTTCGGAGTATTCTGAGCTGACGCGGAGGTGATTTTCGATGACACAAGAAGTCATCGTTGACCCGTTGGCCGAACGGGCAACCATGGTGAAGCCGCCCAGCCGAAGGGTTTGGCCTGGGGCCAGGGCTCCACTGGAGGTGATGTTATCCTTGATAGCTAGGCGAGCCATCAAGCCTATCTTTGACGTCACAGTGGAACTCTTAATGAAAGCACCAATGTCGGTGTCAAAACCGGCGGATCTCGGGTAGGGGGTCCCGAACTGTGCGTCTAAGGCTAATGGTGTCAGGACCCCGACTCGATGCCACATAGGTCTAGCATGTAACACCTCATATCACTTTGCGGCCTCACGCACGGTATTCCCACGGGTGTCGCCTTACCTTTGCCCGGGACCGTTTGCGCCTTTTGGCACACGTATATGATAGTGTCGCTAGCACCCATATGATAAGGAGCCCGGGCTGACATGGCTAGTCGTAAACCCAAAGTGGCACAGACTTACAGGGACAGGCATTCATGACCCAGCAACGAACGTGTCGGTCATCAGCAAGTGGGTCCGGGCTGTAGCACTGGGCTAGCAGGACTCCGGTAAACCGGGCTGTAGCGGGCTAACAGGACTCCGATACTCAATGCGTGACATTTCCCCGAAGGGACAGACACAGGAACGAAGAAGGACACATGCCGGCCAGCCTAAGTGTTCCAGAGCAGTAGCAAGCTACCATGGCTTAGTGGTAACACTAGGAGACATTTCCCGGTAAGAGAGGCTACTAAAGATAAACAACTAGATAGTCAGATCCCACACATACCAAGCATTTCAATAACATACACACAATATGCTCGATATGTGCAAATACAACATGGCATCACAACATGACTCTATAACTCAAGTATTTATTCCTTAGGCTCCGAGGAGCGAGATATTACAAACAGGGGTCTCATGACCCAACATTCAGAGCATACAAATCAAAGCACAAGCGGAAGCTATCATGTCTGAGTACAGACATCTATAAATGAAAAAGGCTGAGAAGCCTGGCTATCTACCAAATCCTGCCGAGGCACAAGATCGTAGCTGAGGTAACAAGCTAAACGTCGAAGTCCATGCGAAACTACTAGTGAGACCGAAGTCTCTCTGCAAAAACATAAAATAGGCAAACGTGAGTACAAATGTACCCAGCAAGACTTACATCAGAACTAGCTACATATGCATCATTTTCAACAAGGGGATGGTGGGGTTTAACTGCAGCAAGCCAGCTTTGACTCGGTGGCTATCCTGAACTATGACTGCAAGTAACTCTTTTGAGGTGGCGCACACGAGTCCACATATTCACCATATCAATACACCACTATGGATCCGCTCCCGTCTCCCTACGAGAACGCCATCCATAGCACTCACGCTTATCTTGCGTATTTTAGAGTATCCACTTTCACTTGTCTATGAACTGATATAAGCAACCCAGAAGTCCTTTTCCGCGGACACGGCTATTTGAATAGATCATATTAACCCTGCAGGGGTGTACTTCTTCATACATGTTTCCACCACTTAGCGTCTGCACACGACATGTGCTCGGCAGACTTCAAGCGAAAGCCGACGTGGGTGTAGACCACGACCTACCTAAACACTCAAGTCTCTAGTCCAGGTTTATCGCCTATTCGGGTTCCATCCATGAGGAGATCCGGCCGGAGTTTCGCTCACAGCCCCAAACGATGTGAACAGGGTTCCCGAGATACTAAACGGGCATCCGGTACACCGTGCCACGTACCTACCGCATCACAGCCCACCCCTACGGTCAGCGCTGTCCACGGCCTCCAGTAAGCTACAAACACCAGAAAGTACTTGCAACTCCTGGACAGAGGACTAGGGTGAATAAGAAGTCGAGCGGGGTCATATTTCAGGGCCCAATGCATGGTAGTAGCTAAATCATGGATCACAAACACAGAACTCAGTTCCTGAGGACGGCTGCAATGAGACAACCCACCATGTACTCCTACATGGCCTCTCACCGCTACCTTTACCAAATCGTATTCACACACTTAGCTCACACACGGTAGGACATGTTCACACACCTCTGATTCATCCCCGATGAATCAGACCTGACTCAACTCTAAGCAGTAGCAGGCATGACAAACAAGCATGAATGAGTAGGCACATCAGGGCTCAAACAACTCCTACTCATGCTAGTGGGTTTCATCTATTTACTGTGGCAATAACAGGTCATGCAGAGGATAAAGGGGTTCAACTACCGCAGCATGTAACAGTTGAATCGGTGTTGTCCTAATGCATTAAAAGAGAGCAGGAGCGAGAGATTAGGATTGTATCGGAATGAACAAGGGGGTTTTGCTTGCCTGGCACTTCTGAAGATAGCATTGAGTCTTCATCAGTGTCAACGATCACATCATCGGTATCACGTCTATCGAGAGGGGACAAATACCGGCAACACAGAAGGGAACACAATCAATGCAATGCACAATATGATGCATGATCATGACATGGCAAAATGAATGTGTTTTGGGCTAATGCAACTAGCAACAGATTAAATGAAGTTGGTTTGAATACAAGATTCAAATTCAAACTCCATATGTGATTATTCAAATGCCATTTAATTGAATTGTGCTATACAGCAGCTATAAGTTGTACTAACATGCATGAAAATGGTACAGATGGATTCCTTGAATTTTTCTGATAATTTTTCATATATAAATTATTTAATTTGGAGTTACGGTTGAATTTCTATGATTTATTGAGGTTTAGGGCATTTTCTGAAATTCCTGAAATAATAATAAATCCAGAATGATTTATGGCGTCAGCACCATGTCACGGTGACGTCAGCAGGGTCAACTGGGCGGGTCCAGGTCAAACCTGACAGTGGGTCCCGCGTGTCAGTGACTCAGTTGGTTAACCGGGTTGATTAGGGTTAAACTAATACTAACGAAAATGTCAGCGGGGCTGGGCCCACATGTCAGTGGCTTAAATAATTAACTAAATTAATTAGTGTTAACTAATCTAACACCTAAACTAATTAACAGGGGCTGGCCCCACCTGTCATCGACCCAGGGGGGGATTCGCCGTGGTCAAGTGGGTCAACCCCACCGGCGACATGACGCCGGCGAGGCCAGATGCGGCGGCAGGCTTCGGAAATCGCCCTCAGGGCATCATTTCGAGCGCGGTTAGTTGCATTCAAACGCACGCAGTGGCACGCGTCGAACGGTGGTGGTGGTCGGACCTATGGTGGCCGGAGCCGACGACGGCGAGCTCCATGGCGGCGGCCGGAGTTCGGGTGTGCTTGGAATCGGCGTTGTGGTGCACGGTGAGACGAACGGGTGGGCTAGATCGGCTCCTGGGAGCAGCGCGAGCGCGATGACATTCTCAGGGGCAAGCTGGGCTTTCTCAAGCCATGGTGACGACTTCGCCGGCGGCGAGCACAACTCGGCTATGTGCATCTGTGGCTAGGGCGCGAAATCGACGCGGGGAGAAGAGGGGAATCGACCGGAGGCTCACAGGGGTTGCGATGGTGGCCTCGGGGAGCTCGGGGAGGCGTCAGGGAGGGCACACGGTCGCCGGCGATCTCGGCAGCCGAAGCTTGAAGAAGAGGTCGGGGAAGCCGCTGCAGGGCGCGTCCGCTCGTGTGGCTTGGCGGGGACGGTGTAGAGGTTAGCGGCGGAGCTTCTGGAACTGGCGGAAGGGCGAGGGAGGGCTGGTGGCTGCGGCTATGGCGAACGGCGGCGACGGCGACTCTCGGGTGAGCTCGGGAAAGGGAGTCAGGGGAGGGAGAGAGGGTGCAACGAGTGAGGGAGAGGTGAGAGGGGGTCGGGGAGGTGCGTGGCGTCACCGGGGCGTCGAGGAGGAAGCAGGAGGTGGCCAGGGGAAGCAGGAGGTGGCCGAGGCCTCTCGGGCACGCGCCACGCCTCGGTCCTTCTGGCGAGGAGGAAGACGACAGGGGGAGTGGAGATGGGTTGGGCCGTGCTGGGCCAGGTAAGTGGGCGCCATGTAAGTTAGGTAGGTGGCCTGGTGGCCTTCTCTCCCTTTCTTTTATTTCCTCTTTTCTATTTCTATTTTCTGTAGTTTGTTTTGATTTAGTTTTAGACACTAAATCATTTTTTTATAAATCTTGAGAATAGTTGTGGACATTAACTGAATTATTACAGAGGCCCTCAACTATTTTCAGAATTGTTGGAGCATTTAAAAATATTAACAGTATTTAAATGCCCCAATTCAAATACAATATGGTTTAATCAAAAATCCAAAAATGTCTTGGAAAAATATCCATCATCTCTGGATATGGTTTTCACCCTTTTCCAGTAATCATGAACATTTTTGCAAACCAATTTGGGTTCTTTGAAAATATTTTGAAGTTGAACCTATTTGCAATGCTTTGGTGCTAGGGCTTGGTCATCCCCATTTCAAATTTCATAAAATTTAAACATGTTGCATGGATGCTAAAGCAAAAACAAACAAGGGCTGATCTGGGGCTGTGACAGCTCACCCCCACTAAACAAAAAATCTCGTCCCGAGATTCAAGCGTAGGGTAAGGTGAAGGGGGAACGCAAACTAGTACAATCTTCACGATCCAGGTTGCACTTCAATTGAACGTTGATTCATTCACCATCATTGTCTCGAAGTCTTGCCTTGAGAACTCCAACTAACATGACAACGAGAGGAAAGGAAAGACCCTAAAAGAATCGTTCTTCTCGAAGGTCGAACAACTCAGGATTAACTCACGGAATGAGACATAGCAACATCTCTCGAGCTGAGAGATGAAGCATACATCCATAGGAATGGAGCGAAGCAGATGATAAAGGTTCACTAGGTAGACAACAATTTCAGACTTAAGAATGTGGTGACCGGTTGTCAACGTAGCGAGGAGTTGAATTGCCATGATACCATAACGATGCACCTTAGGGAAGGTGACTCGTAGAAATATCCAAGTGGCAAAAAGAATTACCTTTGATTCAGAGATCATTGAAACTCTTTATACCAGCCTAAGGCAATTCTCGAGCGATCGTTTGGAGGGGGTCGGTAGAATGGCATACTCGGACTTGGATGATGTGGATTACCTTGTTGAAGACAACGTAATGGATGAATTTGCTTACCACCGGAAATGGAAGAGATTCATGGTAAAATGGCACATTGGCGGTGCAAGCTGGGAACAAAATGCAAATGATGGGAATGATTCTGGTAACTGGGGAAGAACCCAACAATAGAGAGTGAATTCACTGTTGGAGTGGTTATAGCATAACCGAAGAGACTAGGAGCAATCCCGGTTAGTGCCGGCGATAATACCTAGCGCTTGTGCGTGCTCTCAAGAACTTGAGCATTTCCACAATCATCAAGGTTTTATCAACAACCGCGTCAAGGGTGCTGACAACACAACATACTACCATGATGAATAGCGATGGACGATGCAGATGCAAAGGAAGATAACACTTTCTCAGATTTCACCTTAGCGAGGCCAAGGGGACGAAATCTGGATGATCGACCGAGAGACATTTAGCACTCCGCTTCTAATGTTCTCCTTGATGTGCTAGTGTAACCCATTCATAGAAATGGTCTGGTATCTAGAACATCAAGTAAAGGTCGGACTTCGGGAGCACAAGAATCCATAAGGAACAACTAGGGAGGTAGATCCTATGAAATCCTTATGGGGAGGTGGCCAACTTCCTCAATCAAGATACTACAATATTAGGTCTCCCGGCGGGGTGTATTGGCCACGACATCCACTTTACCGGTTATCGAGGGACCAGTATTATAGTTCTTGGGAAATGTTCCAACCATCATATCTGCCTGCGATTCAGATCTGGTTGGTGTCAGGATATCCAGACTCATCGAGTCTAGGAAGAAAAATGAAAGTTTGCAACACAATTCGACGAGATGACGTTGCGAGATACTCGGGAAATGGACTACGGTAGTAAGCTCCAAAACATGAGCTGGTTCTGCTACAAACATGTGAACACGTTGTCCCAGACAAGCATGACTACAAAGTAGTCTTATAATAAAACACTACCGAGTTCCGGAGGGGGAACCATCAGCGAGGATATTGAAGTTTTGTACAAATCCGTCAGGTACCTTCGGGACTGGCACTTAGAACTTATTAACCTTGAACAAATCAATCAGTGGCTTGGTGTGCTAGGGACACATATAGAATGGAGGTTGCAAGTCTCCGAACCACAGAATACTTCGCACGTATGCATGACTGATTTGGGATGATTCCAAAGGAAATAACATTGAATTTCTCAAATCCACGGCGGCAACTTGCATCAAATGCACATGAACTAGAGGAAGTCACTTCTTACATCCTAACATATGCTTCATGAGCTAGCATGAACAATTGCTTTCAAAAGTTTCCAACACTAGCTTAATGTTCAGCAAAATTATGGAGAAGACAAGGATGTTGTCAATGGGCTCAACAACAATTCATCCGGGTTTCCCTTTAAAAGGAATTCCATAGTTAAGTGAACACGGTGGTAGCATTGGTCAGACCCAAAAATATAACGGTGTATGCTCGAGGAAAAACCACGAGTAAGACAACATTACGAACATCGTTGGTTCTGACTTGATTGGATGATAGCCCATACTCCAATCAAAGGATTGATAAGACAATAGGTCCAGCAACTGATCACAGGGACCAATCGATGAAGATATCATCTTTCTTCAACACACACTACACAAGAATATCCCTTTGGAACGAACTAAGTCAGGCAAGCTTTTATCTTCCAACTCTCCAAGTTGTTGCCTAGCTTAACCAACTAGCTCAGAGATATCTAACACCGATTCTTGGAGAAAGGGTGGTTCACAAGAAACCAACTTGATCACGAGCTCAACATAACAGTCAGGAAACAACCCGGTAACACTTCCAAGAAGATATTTGGAAAGTCACGAACCACCGGTATGTTACTAAGCTTGAGGACAATCTTGCTTTTGAGGGCAAGACGACATGATCAAATGAGTGAGGACTTGACAAAATCCTAACTCATCAATCGAAATGTGCACCAAGAAGATGGACAAGGTAGCACGATCAATCTTAGAATGATGATTCAAGAACCAACACGTTAAAAATGAGGTTATTGTCCTTTAACTACCAAGCAACGAGGTTGCTAGGAGTATTGATTTCACACATCACGATTCACTTGTCGACATTCCGGTTACAATAACACAGGAACCGAGGAATGAATAATGATGGCAAGAAGTATCACTGTACCAAGAGTTCATAGGGTGGTGTGCAATTCCTATAACAATCCCAATATAAAGATGGTAATACTCCAAGGTAGAACAGAACCAAAAGCTGGATTGGCATTTGATCTGCGAAATACAACTTCTTTGA
The DNA here is from genome assembly GCF_002162155.2 of Triticum dicoccoides. Lineage (NCBI taxonomy): Eukaryota > Viridiplantae > Streptophyta > Magnoliopsida > Poales > Poaceae > Triticum > Triticum dicoccoides. The sequence continues at coordinate 463,009,199 of NC_041385.1, read as the reverse complement.
CCCGATCCTGGATACGGATGAGGTACTGGAGTTTGTTTCTCCTAGTCATTCCGGAATAGAATGGCTTGATGGACCACAAGAGTAATAGGCATCGATAAACGAACGCACGCATACTCTTGACTATCAATTGATAGACGAAGGTCAGTGGACAACTAAAAAGGGACAACTCAAAGGAACATATAATTTTTGAGTTGTGGATGCATAGATTAGTATGTCGAACCAAGTTCCACATGTTTCTTCCGCATAACCCATGCAGAAAGGTTCAGCTGGCAGAGTCACAATATAGCATGGAGAACTCATCGAGAGCACTCTTGTTGTCATCTTTTGGTTCAGAAGAACTCCTGCCAAGAATGATTCATGGTAATTGGAAGAAGGATGTACCATGAACCTCGAGGACTATCGCAAAGGTTACTATTATCCTAAAGGAACTAGCAACACTATCAACATGATGTAAGTAGGATGAATCTCGGGTTCAAAACCCAGGAATAGAATACCTACTCCTAAGTAGCATCACAGAATGCTTTCGAGAATAAAGGCCAGAATCATCACACTAGGACACAAATCATGGCTAGACCACTAGATGATCCCCTGAGACACCTAGGGTCATAATAATTATTCCAACATAAAGGTCGAGGCAGTAGAATACCTCAACTCAACAATTAGTGTGATTGAGCTGGCATAAAGGAGCATCGAAACCAGAGGGAAAGGATTTTGCAAATGCATCAGACTATTTAGAAACCTGGAATGACTCGGACAGCATAACGGCTGTAAATGCTCAGAAGAGATTTGAGACATTCACAAAAATGGTGGCATAACCACTCAGAAGCACAATATCAAGGTTTCGAGATCAACAATTAACATACGGAAGTAGTAGAAACTGAACTCAAGCTTAAATCCAACAATCTTATAAGTCTACGGATTAGTAACGCGTGATCCTGATAGAAAGAAGAGATGGCCTAGTTCCTTAACCCCGCAGGAAAGATAAGATGACTCAGATCAGAAGGGCATAAGGTATAAGGAGTAAAAAGAACCTTATGTTCCATCCCACAATCAATTCCCTTATATAACTAAAGAATTTCTAGACTCAACTTCGACCAGTTTGGCTTGGTAATCCTACAGGCAGTCAAGCTCTGATACCAACGCTGTCAGGACCCCGACTCGATGCCACATAGGTCTAGCATGTAACACCTCATATCACTTTGCGGCCTCACGCACGGTATTCCCACGGGTGTCGCCTTACCTTTGCCCGGGACCGTTTGCGCCTTTTGGCACACGTATATGATAGTGTCGCTAGCACCCATATGATAAGGAGCCCGGGCTGACATGGCTAGTCGTAAACCCAAAGTGGCACAGACTTACAGGGACAGGCATTCATGACCCAGCAACGAACGTGTCGGTCATCAGCAAGTGGGTCCGGGCTGTAGCACTGGGCTAGCAGGACTCCGGTAAACCGGGCTGTAGCGGGCTAACAGGACTCCGGTACTAAATGTGTGACATTTCCCCGAAGGGACAGACACAGGAACGAAGAAGGACACATGCCGGCCAGCCTAAGTGTTCCAGAGCAGTAGCAAGCTACCATGGCTTAGTGGTAACACTAGGAGACATTTCCCGGTAAGAGAGGCTACTAAAGATAAACAACTAGATAGTCAGATCCCACACATACCAAGCATTTCAATAACATACACACAATATGCTCGATATGTGCAAATACAACATGGCATCACAACATGACTCTATAACTCAAGTATTTATTCCTTAGGCTCCGAGGAGCGAGATATTACAAACAGGGGTCTCATGACCCAACATTCAGAGCATACAAATCAAAGCACAAGCGGAAGCTATCATGTCTGAGTACAGACATCTATAAATGAAAAAGGCTGAGAAGCCTGGCTATCTACCAAATCCTGCCGAGGCACAAGATCGTAGCTGAGGTAACAAGCTAAACGTCGAAATCCATGCGAAACTACTAGTGAGACCGAAGTCTCTCTGCAAAAACATAAAATAGGCAAACGTGAGTACAAATGTACCCAGCAAGACTTACATCAGAACTAGCTACATATGCATCATTTTCAACAAGGGGATGGTGGGGTTTAACTGCAGCAAGCCAGCTTTGACTCGGTGGCTATCCTGAACTTAGACTGCAAGTAACTCTTTTGAGGTGGCGCACACGAGTCCACATATTCACCATATCAATACACCACTATGGATCCGCTCCCGTCTCCCTACGAGAACGCCATCCATAGCACTCACGCTTATCTTGCGTATTTTAGAGTATCCACTTTCACTTGTCTATGAACTGATATAAGCAACCCAGAAGTCCTTTTCCACGGACACGGCTATTTGAATAGATCATATTAACCCTGCAGGGGTGTACTTCTTCATACATGTTTCCACCACTTAGCGTCTGCACACGACATGTGCTCGGCAGACTTCAAGCGAAAGCCGACGTGGGTGTAGACCACGACCTACCTAAACACTCAAGTCTCTAGTCCAGGTTTATCGCCTATTCGGGTTCCATCCATGAGGAGATCCGGCCGGAGTTTCGCTCACAGCCCCAAACGATGTGAACAGGGTTCCCGAGATACCAAACGGGCATCCGGTACACCGTGCCACGTACCTACCGCATCACAGCCCACCCCTACTGTCAGCGCTGTCCACGGCCTCCAGTAAGCTACAAACACCAGAAACTACTTGCAACTCCTGGACAGAGGACTAGGGTGAATAAGAAGTCGAGTGGGGTCATATTTCAGGGCCCAATGCATGGTAGTAGTTGAATCATGGATCACAAACACAGAACTCAGTTCCTGAGGACGGCTGCAATGAGACAACCCACCATGTACTCCTACATGGCCTCTCACCGCTACCTTTACCAAATCGTATTCACACACTTAGCTCACACACGGTAGGACATGTTCACACACCTCTGATTCATCCCCGATGAATCAGACCTGACTCAACTCTAAGCAGTAGCAGGCATGACAAACAAGCATGAATGAGTAGGCACATCAGGGCTCAAACAACTCCTACTCATGCTAGTGGGTTTCATCTATTTACTGTGGCAATAACAGGTCATGCAGAGGATAAAGGGGTTCAACTACCGCAGCATGTAACAGTTGAATCGGTGTTGTCCTAATGCATTAAAAGAGAGCAAGAGCGAGAGATTAGGATTGTATCGGAATGAACAAGGGGGTTTTGCTTGCCTGGCACTTCTGAAGATAGCATTGAGTCTTCATCAGTGTCAACGATCACATCATCGGTATCACGTCTATCGAGAGGGGACAAATACCGGCAACACAGAAGGGAACACAATCAATGCAATGCACAATATGATGCATGATCATGACATGGCAAAATGAATGTGTTTTGGGCTAATGCAACTAGCAACAGATTAAATGAAGTTGGTTTGAATACAAGATTCAAATTCAAACTCCATATGTGATTATTCAAATGCCATTTAATTGATTTGTGCTATACAGCAGCTATAAGTTGTTCTAACATGCATGAAAATGGTACAGATGGATTCCTTGAATTTTTCTGATAATTTTTCATATATAAATTATTTAATTTGGAGTTACGGTTGAATTTCTATGATTTATTGAGGTTTAGGGCATTTTCTGAAATTCCTGAAATAATAATAAATCCAGAATGATTTATGGCATCAGCACCACGTCACGGTGACGTCAGCAGGGTCAACTGGGCGGGTCCAGGTCAAACCTGACAGTGGGTCCCGCGTGTCAGTGACTCAGTTGGTTAACCGGGTTGATTAGGGTTAAACTAATACTAACGAAAATGTCAGCGGGGCTGGGCCCACATGTCAGTGGCTTAAATAATTAACTAAATTAATTAGTGTTAACTAATCTAACACCTAAACTAATTAACAGGGGCTGGCCCCACCTGTCATCGACCCAGGGGGGGTTCCGCCGTGGTCAAGTGGGTCAACCCCACCGGCGACATGACGCCGGCGAGGCCAGATGCGGCGGCGGGCTTCGGAAATCGCCCTCAGGGCATCATTTCGAGCGCGGTTAGTTGCATTCAAACGCACGCAGTGGCACGCGTCGAACGGTGGTGGTGGCCGGACCTATGGTGGCCGGAGCCGACGACGGCGAGCTCCAAGGCGGCGGCCGGAGTTCGGGTGTGCCTGGAATCGGCGTTGTGGTGCATGGTGAGACGAACAGGTGGGCTAGATCGGCTCCTGGGAGCAGCGCGAGCGCGATGACATGCTCAGGGGCAAGCTGGGCTTGCTCAAGCCATGGTGACGACTTCGCCGGCGGCGAGCACAACTCGGCTATGTGCATCTGTGGCTAGGGCGCGAAATCGACACGGGGAGAAGAGGGGAATCGACCGGAGGCTCACAGGGGTTGCGACGGTGGCCTCGGGGAGCTCGAGGAGGCGTCAGGGAGGGCACACGGTCGCCGGCGATCTCGGCGGCCGAAGCTTGAAGAAGAGGTCGGGGAAGCCGCTGCAGGGCGCGTCCGCTCGTGTGGCTTGGCGGGGACGGTGTAGAGGTCAGCGGCGGAGCTTCTGGAACTGGCGGAAGGGCGAGGGAGGGCTGGTGGCTGCGGCTATGGCGAACGGCGGCGACGGCGACTCTCGGGTGAGCTCGGGAAAGGGAGTCAGGGGAGGGAGAGAGGGTGCAGCGAGTGAGGGAGAGGTGAGAGGGGGTCGGGGAGGCGCGTGGCGTCACCGGGGCGTCGAGGAGGAAGCAGGAGGTGGCCAGGGGAAGCAGGAGGTGGCCGAGGCCTCTCGGGCGCGCGCCACGCCTCGGTCCTTCTGGCGAGGAGGAAGACGACAGGGGGAGTGGAGATGGGCTGGGCCGTGCTGGGCCAGGTAAGTGGGCGCCAGGTAAGTTAGGTAGGTGGCCTGGTGGCCTTCTCTCCCTTTCTTTTATTTCCTCTTTTCTATTTCTATTTTCTGTAGTTTGTTTTGATTTAGTTTTAGACACTAAATCATTTTTTTATAAATCCTGAGAATAGTTGTGGACATTAACTGAATTATTACAGAGGCCCTCAACTATTTTCAGAATTGTTGGAGCATTTAAAAATATTAACAGTATTTAAATGCCCCAATTCAAATACAATATGGTTTAATCAAAAATCCAAAAATGTCTTGGAAAAATATCCATCATCTCTGGATATGGTTTTCACCCTTTTCCAGTAATCATGAACATTTTTGCAAACCAGTTTGGGTTCTTTGAAAATATTTTGAAGTTGAACCTATTTGCAATGCTTTGGTGCTAGGGCTTGGTCATCCCCATTTCAAATTTCATAAAATTTAAACATGTTGCATGGATGCTAAAGCAAAAACAAACAAGGGCTGATCTGGGGCTGTGACAAATGGTAACAGGAGGCGGGGGACACAATGTTTACCCAGGTTCGGGCCCTCTCTATGGAGGTAACACCCTACTTCCTGCTTGATTTATCTTGATGAATATGAATATTACAAGAGTTGATCTACCACGAGATCGTAATGGCTAAACCCTAGAAATCTAGCCTATGAGATTATGATTGTTGTCCTATGGACTAAACCCTCCAGTTAATGTAGACACCCGAGGGGGCTAGGGTTACACAAAGTCGGTTACAGAGAAAGGAATCTACATATCTGAATCGCCAAGCTTGCCTTCCACGCAAAGGAGAGTCCCATCCGGACTCGGGACGAAGTCTTCTATCTTGTATCTTCATAGTCCAACAGTCCGGCCAAAGTATATAGTCCAGCTGTCCGAGGACCCCCTAATCTAGGACGCCCTCACCGTGGCAGCGGGGTTCATAAGGAAACTAAGGGATATTAAGGTCTCTTTTTAATAAATAACCGGAACAAAGTATTATCACATAGTGAATACATGAACTCCTCAAACTATGATAATCACTAGAAAGAATCCCGATTATTGTTACCTTGGGGTATGTGGATCATAACACGTAATAGGTGCATATAACTTGCATGGTAGGATCAAGAACACAAATATATTCGCGCAAACATAAACGGTTCAGATATGAAATCATGGCACTCGGGCCCTAATGACAAACATTAAGCATAGCAAAGTGATAGCAACATCAATCTCATAACATAGTGGATACTAGGGATCAAGCCCTAATAAAACTAACTTGATTACATGATAAATCTCATCCAACCCATTACCCTCCAGCAAGCCTATGAAGAGATTACTCACTCACGGCGGTGAGCATCATAAAATTGATGATGGAGAATAGTTGGTGATGACAAAGACGGAAGACCCCCCCCTCTCTGGAGCCCAGAACGGACTTCGAATCTGGTCTCCCGATGAAGAACATGAGGTGGCGGTGGCTCCGTATCGTGAAACGCGATGAAACTTCCTCTCTTATTTTTTCTCTTGGGAAATAGGAATTTATAGTGCTAAGATTAGGGTCTGCGGAGCCTTGTGGGCAGTAGCCCCCCCCCCCTCCAGTGCTTTTGCTCGAGTATTTTTTATTTGGTCCATAAAAAATCTCCAAAAAGTTTCGTCCAATTCCGAGAACTTTTATTTCTGCACAAAAACAACACCATGATAGTTCTGCTAAAAACATCGTTAGTCCGAATTAGTTTCATTCAAATCATGCAAACTAGAGTGCAAAACAAGAGCAAAAGTGTTAGGAAAAGTAGATACGATGACGGCGTATCACTTGCCACCAACCGGTCTTTAAAACCTACCACTCGTCCGATATTTAAAAAACATCAGCCGACCCCCACGCAGCACATCCCTTTTCTTTTCTATGATTTTCATTCCTTTTTGTTTTCTTTTTTCACCATTTAAAAAATCATGAATATTATTTACAATTTTGTGAAGAAGCATATTCTATGAGTTTTTAATCCAGGAACTTTATTTAAAATTTTTATTTTTGAAAATATGCAAATTTTCTCAAGCTCATGACTTTTAAAATTAATTAACAATATTTAAATTCATGGAATTTTGTAAAAAATCATGACATTTTTTAATTAGGGAAATTTTAATAAAACCATGAGCATTTTTGCAAATTTGTGAACTTCTTTAGAATCGCAATATTTTTTCAAATCCTAGAATAGTTTTTCCAAGTTGAGAACATCTTCAAATTCGTAATCATTTTTTTATTTAATAAAAAAATGTAGTGGGGTTTGCCAAAGAATTCAAGCGAAGTCAAGGAAGCTAAGCTTGTCTAGCATTCTGTGCGAGCGCTGCTATAAGCTTGGGCGGCGCCTGAATAGGTGAATCAGAACACCCAGCACAACTAGCCTGTCTCTTATAAATAAACATCTTTTTTAAGGGCAGTATAAATAGGAACATCCTATTTGACACCCTTTGTATCAAACTACTGGTGCATCGCTCAGGCGAGCGACAGAGCAGCGACGCAATGGGCCGGCCAAGTAATGTAGACCGTCCACCTACAACCACCGCAATTATCCAGCCGGTTTTGGGAACCTTCTAGAAGGTTAACTCAACCGGTTTTTTATTTCTTTTACTGGTTTTTTTTTCTGTTTATGTTTCTTCTTCTTCTTTCTTTTTACTTTTCTTTTTTTTGGTCTCTGTTCCTTTTTACGTTTTTGCTTTTCAACGTTATTTTATCTCTTTAAACCAACTATATGTTCGAAAACTGTTCTTAATTTTTGAAACTTTCTTTTGAAAAATATTAGAAATTAGGAAAAAAATAGTCGTTTATCAAGAAAAAATTGTAAATTCAAAAAATGTTCACATTTGTCGCACATTGTTTGGGAATTTCAAAAAAGGTTATTTTTCATATTTTTTTCATGGATACATAAATTGTTTGCATTTCCAAAATTTGTTGTAGAAATTCAAAATATGTTCATCATTTAAAATAGTTCCTGTTTTGAAGTTTTCTTCACAGATTAAAAAAATGTTCAAGTTTGAAAAAAGAAAATCAAAAATTCAAAAAAAATGTGTTTTATTTTTTTCACAAATTCAAAATTGTTCGAAAATTCAAAAAATTATTTATGAATTTAGGAAAATATTCAGATTTCCAAAAAATTTAACAAATTCAAAATTGTTCCAGATTAAAAAATGTTTGCAAATTCAAAATATGCTTCGGAATTTTTCAAAATGTTCCAGATTTCAAAATTTGTTCACAAAATTATAAAATGTTCGTTTTTTCAAATTTTGTTCACAAATTGAGAAAATGTTCAAGAATTTCATACATAATCAGATTTTAGGTTTTGTTCACAAAAGCACGAATTGTTCCCGGTTTCCAAATTCATTTGCATCATCAAAATCTTCATGTTTGTCAAAAATTGTTCGTAAAATTGAAAAAAATATGTGAGTTTTGAATGAAATATTCGTAATTTCAAAAAACTCAGTTGCTGGAGGTCCACGGTTTGAGCCCTACATGTTTTGTAATTCAGAAATATATTCCTGTTTTCCAAAATAATTCACAAATTCATAATATGTTCGTGAGTTTCAATAAAAAAGTTCCAGCTTGTCCAAATTTGTTCAGATATTAAAAAATTGTTCATGTTTAGAAATTTTAATCACAAATTCAAACAATGGTCATGGAATTTTCAGAAAATCTTTGCATTTTAAATAAGTTGTTCATAATTTTGAAAAATGCGTGTTTTCAAATGTTGTTCCTGTTTTTTCAGAAAATGTTTTCTATTTTCTAAAAGATTGTACATAATTTCAAAAACTGTTCTCATTTCAATTTTGTTCCTTTTTCCTTGAAATGTTTGAGAAACGTTGTAATTTGTTTTAAGATCTGCGTTGTTTATCTAGCTCAGAACTGTGTCGGTCGGAGCGGCTAGGTAATCAGGCGCATCACTGCATCGTCTAGAGTTCGATTCCCAATTCTAGCGCTTGACTTTTTGACGATTTTCCACCTCGTGAAGTGCCACCGCAATATGGGCCGGCCCAAATGAGCCGTATAAATAAACATCTAGACAATCACAATCACGGGTTTTCCTATTTAGCGCTGCAGGTGCCCGTTATAGGCAAATTTACAAACGGGCGCCTGCAGCACTCCGCACGGGGCCGGCCCATTACTGTGTATTCTCATCGTGCGCAAAAAATGGGTGCGCTCACTGAGAATCGAACCGGAGACCCGGCAGTTGCAGCTTCGTTCATCCTACCACCGCGCCAGCAAGTGGGATCTCATAAAAATCAACTCTTTACTTTATTTACTCCTTGGCTCTCTCTTTTTTCCTTTTTCGTTTTCCTTTTTTTCATTTTCGTTTTCTGTTTTTTCTTTCTTCTTCTTCCTGGTTTTCAAAATCAATGAATTTTTTTCTATTTTAGTGAACTATTTTAACCAATGATGATTTTTTCAAATCCAATGAGATTTTTTTTCAAATTTGATGAACCTTTTCAATTTGATGAACTTTTTTCAAATTCAAATAACTATTTTCAAATTCGAAGAACTATTTTCAAATTTGATGAACTTTTCTCAAATCCGATGAACTTTTTTTAAATTTGATTAAGATTTTTCAAATTCGATGAACTCTTTTTCAAATCCAATGAACTTTTTTTAATTCAATGAACTTTTTCCAATTTCAGTGAACTTTTTTTCAAATTCGATGAACTTTTTTCAAATTTGATGAAGAATTTTCAAATACGATGAACTCTATTTCAAATCCAATGAACTTTTTTCAAATTTGATGAAGAATTTTCAAATCTGATGAACTCTATTTCAAATCCAATGAACTTTTCTTAGATTTGATGAACTTTTTACAAATTCAGTGATCTTTTTTTCAAATTCGATGAACTTTTTTCAAATATGTGAACTTTTTTCAAACTCATGGTCGTTTTCATTGTTGTGAACTTTTTTTAAAAAAATTTGTGCCCTTTTTTTCTATTCCATGAACTTTTGTTTTTGAATTCGTGAACTTATTTGAATATATGAACCTTTTTTTACATTTGCCAACTTTTTTATGCATGTTTGTCAACTATCCAAATTTTTTATATTTTTTTCCATACATTCATGTTTTTCATCGATGTTTTCAATTAATTCAACAAACTAAGCGAGATAAGTAGCGCTGCGGCAGTGGTTCTTAAACTAAGTCGCGTTGTAGTGAATCACTAGTTCCTCCGTTCCAAAATAGATGACCCAATTTTGTACTAACTTTAGTACAAAGTTGAGTCATCTAATTTGGAATGGAGGAAGTAGTAGCTAGTAGGTGTATTGGTTGGCTAAAGTAGAAGATTAATGTGAGGTCGCGAGTTCGATTCGGAGAGACGCACCTTTTTATCGCTCGTTTTTTAGCGTCAGACAATGATCCTCGTGAGGGGTAATAGCGAGGGAGCCTTTGTTTGGGCCGGCCGAAGAGCGCGTCTGCGTGAGTGCAGAAACTCTTAGTTGGCGCTGAAGGCGCTGACTAGGAGCTACCCACAATCACCATCCCACGCAAAATCTAGCAACCCATCGCGCCTCGCTTTTGGGTCTAGCTGAAGGAGCACCCTCCTCACGCAGCACTTGCAGATTAGTTCCTTTTTTTACGTTTATTTTGTATTTTTTCTATTTTACTTTTTTTATATTTTTTAATATATTTTCAATACATATATTCCAAAATTTACTTTACTTCAAAAAATTAAACAGGAGTTTCAAAAATGTTAATGAAGTGTATTTGTTTGTTAGCATGACTTAAAAAGATGTTGGTAACTTTGAAAAACTGTGTGTGACATTTAAAAGTGTTCACTTGCTTCCAAAACATGTACATGGATTCTTAAAAAAATGCATATACGATGCAAAAACATGTTCTTGTAATTCAACAACTGTTAAACGTGTATAATTGGTTTTTGGATGTATAAGAAAAATGCATAGTGTCTAAAATGCTGAAATCAAAACATATATTTATAAAAATATTAATTATTTATGTGAAAATGTTAAAGTTGTATACAAACTGTTTTAGATATATACCAAAAATGTACAATATGTATGAAAACAGTAGAGATAAAACATATATTAAGAAAATATGTTAATGATGTAATTGAGAATTCGGGAACATGTGTTAAAAAAATGTTTAAGATGAATAAGAAAAATGTATGATGTGTATGAAAAAAGTAAGCATCAAAACATATGGTTCAAAAAATGTTAATCATATATATGAAATATGATAAACCTGTACACTAGTATTTTAGATGTATACAAAGATGTCTAATATGTATGAGAAAATAGGCATCAAATCATATAGTTCAACAAAAAAATGTATTCCAAATATGTAAACGTGTAAAACAAATGTTTGGGTTGTATAAGAAAAATGTACGATGTATAAGGAAAAAAATATAAAACAAAATATATATTTTTGCATGGAACAAAATATATATTTGAAAATTGTTAATCATGGATATGAGAAATGCTATACCTATATAAGAGAATGTTTTTAGATGTATACCAAAACTGTACAATGTAGACGGAAACAATAGAAATTGAAAAATATATTTGAACATTTTTTTAATAATTTATGTGAAAAATTAAACATGTAAAAAATGTTTCATATTTATAAGAAAAATTTTGAGCGTACAACAAAAGAGATATCAAGCCATATATTTGAAAATATGTTAATTTAATGTGAAAATAAGTTAATAACATATTTTTAAAATGTTAAACATGTATTTAAAAATCTTAATGTGTCTAAAAAATGTATAATGTGTAAAAAAAATAGACACCTGTTGAATAAGGGAAAAAGAAAAGCATAGAAAGAAACAAAGAAAACCAAAGAGAAAAAGGAAAACAAGAAAGCCAAAGAAAAATCAATGCAAAAAGGAAAAAGAAACAAAAAAAACAAAAAACCAGAGAAAATCGAAAAAGAAACATAAACCTAAGAGAAAGATTTTTTAGCGAAACCAAGAAAGAAATGAAGAAAAGTGATGGTAAAATAAAGAAAAACAGAAAACCGATAAGAGCTGGTGAAGAAACAAAAACAACCAAAGAAAAAAAAATGAAAAACCCAGAAGAAAACAAAATCTTTAATTTTTTTAACACGGTACAGACGCAAGCGTTCATATGTACGTGCGTACACTCACCCCTATAAATGCACACATGCACACCCTACCCTTATGAGCACATTCGAGAGACTGAGCCGGCATATCATCTTAAGATTTACGAGGTCACCATAGTCGTCTCATCGTCGACGGGAACGTCTCCTCGCGCTGAAAGCGCATTGCCAAAAATCCAGCGAACCCTGATGGGCCGGGTATGCTACTGTTCCTCTAACCATTCAACCACAGGTTGGTTCACATGAAATCTCTAATTGAGGAGTACTCATTTCAAAGGTCACTCTGCCCTCCCAAGGTTATGACAAGTGGTGCATTGTATGTGCCCCACTTGTTGCAAACTGGAAATTTTCCATTTTTTCCTTAGATTCATTTATTCAAAATGTTTTATCTCTTAAACCGTGCCGAATCTCAAACCGTTTTCATCATTGGATCCCCCGTATCGAGATCTTCAAAACTAGATCACAAGTTGATAGGTTTTGATGTACTTTTTTTTCGCGAAAAAAACAGAACGAAAAAACTGAACCAAGATCATGTTTTTTTCCTTTCTGAAAGCCGGTTCCGAGAGGCACGACTGCACCTCTCGCGGAAGCAAAATCATGACTCTTGTGGAAGGAAAAAAAAGAAAACGATTTTTTTTTCTGTTTTCAAGAGGTACAGCCGTGCCTCTCATGGAAGAAAACCGTGCCTCCCACATAAAAAGAGAGATAAACACATTTATTTTTCCGTTTCCGAGAGGCATGAACGTGCCTCTCATGGTAGCAAATCGATACCTCTCACGAAAAAAAAAGAGAAAACGCGTTTTTTTCGTTTCCTAGAGGCACAACTATGTCTCTCGTGGAAGTAAAGCAGTACATCTCACGGAAGAGAAAAAAAGAAGAGTAAAGCCGCGCCTCTCGCGGAAGCAAAACCATACCTCTCGCGGTAGAAAACTGCGTTTTTTCGAGCAATTTTTTCAATTGTTTTTTGTTGAAAAGTTAAGAAATACCGGTGAAAAACATAAAAACTCCATCTAAAACAGGAAAACGTGTGCGGGGAAATAAAATAAATAAATTTTGAAGAGAGTGCCCAAAGTCCGCCCAAGTCACCCTTGGGGAGGCTGCAAACGATCCCTCCTCAACTAGTTGCTCCTAATTCATAGCAAACACAGCCATGGAGCGACCCAGCATGCAAAAATGGGCTGATCTATTTTTTTTAGAACTGTCCCTATTTGGGCCGATCAAATACTATAAGTGCGACATCATCTTAAAAAAAGCTATAAGCGAGATATAGTCGCTATGGCTGGCGGAGCCCCTATTTAGCGGCCTAACGCACACGGGCAACCCTGACTGGGTTGGCCCATTACAAGGCACTAGAGCAAGTTTGTATGTTTGTGAAGTGGCTATTGTAGGCATCATTTTCTGAAATGATTTTTCCTCTTGAGTGTTCTTTTGAGACTTTAGAAACATGGGGAATTTAGTTTCTAAAAGTAAATATTTATGAAATTAGATAACATTTGTTTTTTGAAAAATATGAACAATATTTAAAACATTATTCAAGTTCATTTTGCAAAAAATAAGATGCTTTTTAAAGAAAATCATATTTTTTTTGTTTAAAAGGTGTTTTTTCAAACGAATATGTTTTGAAAAAGTAAACATTTCGTTAATTGTAGTATAATGTTTGAAGCTGTGACCATATTTTGTAAAATCCATTTTTCTGAAATTGCAAATATTTTTCAATTTTTCTTTTTGTGTACATTTTTTTTGTTGGAATGAAGGTGTTTTAAAATTTGAAAAAGTAAAACAAAGGAAAAGGGTAGAAGAATGAAAATGAAAAAGAAAAAACTCATTCAAACCTTCTACAATGTTTCTCAAAATGGGTTACATGTGCTAAAAAATGAGCCAGCGCAATACACGTGGCACACATGCCTAAGTGGTATACCCCGGGATTTGTGCGCTGGGGCTATACGTCGTCCGTACCGACTCCTAGTAGGAATCGCCTATGGGCGACGCCTAGCCGGCCAGTCCGTTAGTGCGGTTGCTTCGCTGCCGCTCGTATCGTACTCTGCTCCGGTTTTGTTCTTATTTTCATTTTTTTCGTTTTCTTCCTTTTTTTGTTTTGTTTTTTCACCTATTTCTTCTTATTTTTCCTTCATCTACTTGGTTTTCTTTGTTTAGTTATTGACTTTTATGATTTTCTTTCTTTCTTTTTTGTATTTTGGTTTTCTTTGTTCTTTCTTTTTTCGTTATACATTTTTGCCTTTCTTTTGCTTATTTGTCCGTTTTCCTCAGTTTTATCTATGTTTTTCTCAGTACATAATGTACATTTTATACACATTGGATACATATCTACTTTTTTACAGTACATGAGGTTCAGTTTTTAAAAATAAATGTTCTAGAACACTTCTTAGGATACATGATAATATTTTTTCAAAATACACGTCGTGCATTTCTAAATGGCAACGAACATGTTTTTTTGCTGAACTGCATGATCATTTTTTCACTTTGTGTAAACATTTTTGAAAATTTCATGAACATTTTTTGGAAAAACACGAGTATTTCGTTAAATATCATGCTTTAACCTAAGCGAGCATTGTTTTAATTTTGCATATAACATTCGTTTAAATGGCATGATCATTTTTTGAAACATTGGAGTTTTTCTATCAAATGTGATGTACATTTTTTAATTCACGAACCCTCTTTTTTACATTAGACAAACAGCTTTTTTATACACATTAAAAAGGTCATAATTTTTTTAAATGTGAAAATTCAATGCCACAAGTTTAAAAAAAATTATCGACGTTTTTCAAAACTATGCTAACAAGAAACTCGGGTGACGTCAGCAGGAGGAGCCACGTAGGTCAGCCCACCGCCGGCGCGTGTAGGTGAGGGAGTGGTGTTACTCGCAGTAAGCAGACATATAGGAATCACGCCTCCACCATCCAGGTTTGTGCAACAGTTTGGTGCAGTGACCGTTAAATAGGAATCACGGCTCCACCGCCCAGGCTAGGCAATGCAAACTAACAAAAACAAAGCTAATCCGCGCGAATGTCAGCAACGGGGTTGGCTATAGATTTTGAGAATTAGCAAATATGCTGTTTTTTAGAAACAAGGTAGAAACGTATATGCTCACATACACGCACATATTCATTTCTATAAATGCACTCACACCCTATATCTACGAGCACTACTGACCGGACGATTCGTCGTCACACATGCCTCATAGCATGGCATGCCACTTAAAGAAATAGCTCCAAAATTTCTGAAATAAATACAAGACAATCCAACCGTCTGTGCTAAATCTAGAAGTTGAACCCAAATGAACATTTCACAAGGACGCTAGTCATCTGAGCTATGCTCAGTTTGCAACACATATGCTATTTGAAACCTCATACTCGATATTCAACCGAGCAGGCTGCAACACAAAAAACATGTGGTTCTTTTTTTTTCAAATAAAAAATACATGTGGTTCCTTTCTCACTTTGTGTCTCTTCTCTCCAGATAGCTCCTGTGTGGAGGTGGATTAACTAGTAAAAAGATACTAGAATCATTCAACAAGCGGTGACACTAGCTGTTACCTGAAAGCAATGTCATTCCGATGGACACTTTCTAGTCAAACGTTACGTGAAGTAGAAGGAAAAAAATCAGATATTACGCAGGGTCACTTTCACAAGTCACAGCCTCATCGAAAGCGATGAACAAGCAGAATATGTGGGAATCTCCCCCGCTAAATCTTTGGAGACGTGATATTTTTTATTTTTTAAATAGTTTGGATTACTTTCCGTATGTGTTTTGAAGACGTGATTGGCACCGAGACTCAACGTTTCGAGGCGTGATTGGGACCGAGGGTTCATAGCTCATCGCCTCATCCTGGTTGGAAGATCTCGTCAAGCTTTCCTTCGAGCCTGGTAAAGGACACTCACTCCTTGTGTGAAAAAAGGACTTATACATTTTGTCTCAAGTCAAACCGTAAAAGTTTATATTTTTATTTTTGCGGGGGTAAAAGTTTTTATTTTTATTCTGGCGAGGAGGCCCAGAACCATTGCCGGAGGAGGGGACGGGTGACGGCGGCAGAAGATCGAGCGGCTGGCGGCGGAGTCGTGAAGGCGAGGGAAGCGAGCGTGTTCTATCGGGGTGAGGGAGAAGCAAGAACACCAGCGAAGCATTGCGTGGCAATTTTGTTGTATTATAGAAATTGATGGGAGGGTAAAACTATAAAAGGTCGATTTGGAGCTGGCTGCGATTGCGAGAAGCCCGAATTGGCAGCTCCCAGCCCGACGTGCAATTATTTGGAGCGCTCCTCTGAAGCCGCTGCATGGAGCCGGTCTAAAATCAGGTGTTCAGCTCCAGCTTCTACGGGGCAGAAGTCGGTGGAGCCGCTTTTTAGGGCTGAAACAAGCACACCCTTATTCCATAGATGCACAGTTACAGCCAGCGGGCAAAAGCTCAGCGATACAAGGTGGGCAATTTTGTTGCCAAAAGCCGTGCTACACTCTACTCTCCCATGGTTCACTAGGCGATCTGCTACTCTATTTTGATCTCTAGAAACTTTTGTAGGAAAGAACTCTCTACCAGCTAAGAGGTGCTTAATCTCCGTGACTAAATGACCATAAGCCGACCAATCAAGAATCTCAGGACAATGAAGAAAGTGTCATCGAAGAGTCAGATTGGATTACCACGGGAAGGTTTGATCGCTCCAAAGCTAGCGTTAGACCCTCCCTAATTGCATGTAGTTCTGCTTCGAGGGCATCGTTGCAGAAAAAGAGGTGTCGATAAGAAGCAAAGATCAAGCTTCCATCCGGATTCCTGAGGACCATCCCTAAACCCGCAGTCCCATCTGAGGAGAATGAACCGTCAACCGAAAGGGTGACCCATCCCGCAGCAGGAGCGGGCCATGGTCTGGCCAACATAGTTTCTTTGTTCTTTGGTTCTGACCACCCCTCTCCCTCTACCATTTTACCTTTGATCATCTTCCTCATGTTGTACTTTTTTGCATGCCATAAAGAGTTCAGATAGCTATCCAAAAGTTCGACTGCGATTTTACCGGAACTTGGTCATTTCCATGCAATAAATCGGTCCGCAAATTCCATACTCTCCATATTAAAATCAGCACCATGTCACGTACCCTCTTAGTGCAGTTTGCTAGCACATTGAGCAGCCACCCCCCTGTATTTACTAGACATTCGTTGCTTGGGATTGACCATATCCTCCTCATTCCTTCCCAGAGCTGCACTGAGCTCTCATCTTAGACACCACACAACGGGAAAGTTGCACGCGTTCGAAGGTGTCTATATTGCATGCACTTAAATGTAGCAAGGGCCAAATTGATGGGGTAGTAAGTCATCTAGTCGATGGTGGTCACTCTATACTTCAATATGCCGATGATACAATTCTCTTCATGGACCTCGAGAAAGCGAGAAATCTCAAATTAATTTTATCAGCATTCGAGCAACTCTCAAGTCTTAAGATCAATTTTCATAAAAGTGAATTGTTTTGTTTTGGCAAGGCTCAAGACGAGGCCCACCTGTATACTGAATTGTTCGGATGCGGGTTGGACCAGTTTTCAATCACATATTTGGGGATACCGATACATTATCGGAGACTCACAAATGCTGAATGAAAACACGTCGAGGAGAGACTGCAAAAAGGACTTAGCAGTTGGAAAGGTAAACTGTTGTCTCTGGGTGAAAGATTGGTCCTCATAAATTCAGTACTAAGTAACATGGTACTATATATGATTTCCGTCTTCCAGTTGCTGAAAGGAGTTTTACATAGATTGGATTATTTCCGATTAAGTTTCTTTTAGCAAGGAGATAATGAGAGAAAGAAATATAGATTGGCTAAATAGAGTGTGGTTTTCCATCCTAAAGACCAAGGCGGGTTGGGCATTCATGACCTTGAGGTTAAGAATAGGGCCCTCCTCGGCAAATGGTTGTTTAAATTACTGACAGAAGATGGTGTATGGCAAACCCTCCCGAGAAGGAAATATGTGGGTTCCAAGGCGATATCCCGAGTATATTGGAAGCCTTGGGATTCTCACATTTGGGCGGATCTAATGGCTATGAAGAAATATTTCTTCTCCTATGGATCCTTCTTGATTAAGGATGGCTTGAAAATTAGATTCTAGGAGGACAAGTAGCTAGGAAACACCACACTCCGGGAACAATATCTGGCTCTATACAACATTGTGCGTCACAAGGGTGATACTATCGCCACGGTATGGAATCATTTCCGCCAAATGTGATGTTCAGAAGATATTTAAGTGGACCCAGACTCCAATCATGATACATCCTGCTCCAGCGGTTGTCCACGGTGCAGTTGTCACATGGGTCTGACATATTCCGATGGAACCTACATGAGAATGGACAATTCTTAGTGGAGTCTATGTATAGAGCTTAATCCAGTCTGAGGTGTGAGTTGATAATAACAAGAAGATCTGGAAGATGAAGATACCTCTTAAGAATAAAATCTTTGCATGGTATCTTCGTCGCGGAGTCATTCTTATTAAAGATAACCTTATTAAGAGGCATTGGCATGGAAGCCCACAATGTGTTTTTGTCACCATGATGAGATAATAAAACATTTATTCTTCCAATGCAAATTGGCTCATTCTATATAGTTAGTCATCTAGATAGCTTCTGGCTTGTATCCTCCTAGTAGTATCGCTAATGTATTTGACAACTGGTTACATGGGATAGATCACAGGTTCAGAACCCTTCTTAGGGTGGGAGCGTTTGCCGTTATTTGGTCGCTTTGGCTATGTAGAAATGATAAGGTTTTTAACGATAAAAATACTTCTCTGATGCAGGTTATCTATAGATGTACCGGGACTCTTTGTTTATGGTCATCTCTACAACGCGTGGAGAATCAAGACCTATTTACGGAGGTGTGTACATGATTGGAGGATACGGGGAGGGATTCTTTTACCCAACACGGGTGGCTGCATGATCTTAGGATTGGCCCACCTCCTCTTTAGGCATTATACGAACTCTACATGTCTATTTGTATTTCGCCTTTTAGTTTTTTGTTTGTGTGATAGGACTTTGTTTAGCCGTGTGCATCTTAGTTATGTAGACGCCAGGACAGTGGCTTGCCAGATAAGGTTCCAAATCGGTTGTGTACCTTCAGGTTGGGCACTAGAAGCGCCATTAGAAAAGGCTTCCTCATGGTTTTTCATAGCTAGATGATAGGATGGTAGGCACTCCTAACTGCAAAGCATCCACTTCTCTCCTGATGCTAAGCGAGAAAATCATCTTGCTGTCTTGGAGACATACAACTCTTACGAATTTGCAGCACATCCATAGGACAAAAGTGCTCATTAAGGAGCTGATTATTCCAAATACCATTGTCATCCACGATGTCATAAACTCGGTTCAAACGATAATTCCTCTTTGGAGTGATCGGTTTGAAGGAAGGACCACAAGGGATCCATGGGTCTCGCCAAGTATGAATCTGAGTACCATGACCCACCCTCCAGATAATCCCTTTTTAAAGCAATTCAAGACCATGCTCGATACCACGCCACACCGCAGAGACGTTGCCGGCAAAAATCGTGTCCATCAAATTCCCATTGGGATAGTATTTTGCACGTAGAAGTCATGCACACAAACTGTCCGGAGACTCCAGAAGGCGCCAAGCCTGCTTGGATAGCAAAGCTTGATTAAACGCGTGCATATCACGAAAGCCCATGCCTCCTTTAGATTTTGGCATGATCATTTTATCCCAACTTAGCCATGACATTTTCCTTTTACCTATTTCAATGCCCCATCAATATTGCCTCATTAAGCGAGTCATCTCATCACAAATAAAGGCCGATAACCGAAATACATTCATAATGTATGTCGAAACTGCTTGGGTAGCAGACTTAATTAGAATCTCTTTGCTTCCAGATGACATATATTGTTCACTCTGATCCACCAGTATTCTTCTAAGTCTCTCCAGAATAGATTCAAAACGACCCTTGTGCATTCTTCCATTCGAAATGGGAAGCCCCAGATACTTTGGATCAAACACTTCCTAAGAAACTTGCAAAATTGTTTTCACCTCATCAATAATAGCCGCCGAGCATTTCTCAGGGAAAAGGATGGAACACTTAGAAGGATTAATAAGTTGCCCCGTCGGTGTCGCATATGTGTTCAACAAACCTTTCACCACTAATGCCTGCTGCGCTGAAGCTCGAAAAATTAGTAGTGAATCATCCATGAAAAGCATATGGGATATATGTGGTGCCCGCCGACAAATTTTCATCAGTTCTAATCCATCCTAGACAATTGCCTTATTCACCCAGGCAAGCAAGGCATCAGCAAGAAACGGAAATAGGAATGGGGATAATGGATCACCTTGTCTAAGACCTCTGGATGGAGAGAAGGATCCCAATAGTTTGCCACTGAACTTAACAGAAAATTTAACCAAGCACACGCAAGCAATCACATGAGAAACTCACTGCTGAGAGAAGCCCTATTTGAGGAGGGCCTTCTCTAAGAAATTCCAATCAACTCAGTCATAAGCTTTAGATAGGTTCAACTTGTATGCACAAAAATCATGGGCCCCCTCCTTCAGCGACTGAACATAATGAATGCACTCGAATGCTATAATTGAGTTGTCAGAAATAAGTCGCCCGGGAATGAAAGCACTTTGATTTTCAGAAATGAGATCGCACAAAAAAGGCCGCGGCCTATTAACCATACACTTTGACAGGACTTTGTGAATCACATTGCACAGGCTGATTGGTCGAAAATCGTTTAGGCAAACTGGGTGTTGCACCTTTGGAATTAACACAATAGACGTATCATAAACTCCAGCCGGCATAGATCATGTTTGAAAGAAATTTAGTACTGCAGCGATGACGTCCTTGTCGGATTCAGGGATCCACAGAACCAAGTAAGGTTTGAACTCTAGGGCGTGTGCGAAGAACTCAACCTATCCATCCTACCATCTTGTTGCCCCACGGCCTAGCTCGATTCACACGAACAAGGAAGAAGATGAACACGACAGTTTATCTAGGTTTGGGCCACCTCGCGGTGTAAGACCCTACTCCTGCTCTGTGGTGGATTAGCCTCACGAGGGGCTGAGGATGAACTAGTACAAGGGATGAAAAACCTCGCGAGGTTCAGGGGTGAGGGACGAGTCAACCCCTTCTACAGTGGTGGTTAACCTATATTTATAGTGGCCTCAGTCCTCTTACCCTAAAACGTATGCGGGAAGGGATCCCATAGTAGCCAATTTGAAAGAGGACGAGTAGTACATCTTATCCTGATGAAAGGTGGTCTTTGCCTGCAAAGCTTCTGGTCGTGACGTAGTGGTGGGCTCGGCAATGACATCCGTCCCGCCGTGCTGGCGGCCTTGGTCTCGTTGCACCGGAATGGAAACCTTTGAAGATTCCTCGGGATCCCACGCCTGTCCTTGCCTCCTTAGTGTTGGAAATATGCCCTAGAGGCAATAATAAAAGGATTATTATTATATTTCCTTGTTCATGATAATTGTCTTTTATTCATGCTATAATTGTATTATCCGGAAATCGTAATACACGTGTGAATACATAGACCACAATACGTCCCTAGTAAGCCTCTAGTTGACTAGCTCGTTGGTCAACAGATAGTCATGGTTTCCTGACTATGGACATTAGATGTCGTTGACAACGGGATCACATCATTAGGAGAATGATGTGATGGACAAGACCCAATCCTAAGCATAGCACAAGATCGTGTAGTTCGTTTTGCTAGAGCTTTTTCTATGTCAAGTATCTCTTCCTTAGACCATGAGATCGTGTAACCCCCGGATACCGTAGGAGTGCTTTGGGTGTACCAAACGTCACAACGTAACTGGGTGACTATAAAGGTGCACTACAGGTATCTCCGAAAGTGTCTGTTGGGTTGACACGGATCGAGACTGGGATTTGTCACTCCGTATAACGGAGAGGTATCACTGGGCCCACTCGGTAGTGCATCATCATAATGAGCTCAAAGTGCCCAAGTGTCTGGTCACGGGATCATGCATTACGGTACGAGTAAAGTGACTTGCCGGTAACGAGATTGAATGAGGTATTGGGATACCGACGATCGAATCTCGGGCAAGTAACATACCGTCTGACAAAGGGAATAGTATACGGGGTTGCTTGAATCCTCGACATCGTGGTTCATCCGATGAGATCATCGAGGAGTATGTGGGAGCCAACATGGGTATTCAGATCCCGCTGTTGGTTATTGACCGGAGAGCCGTCTCGGTCATGTCTGCATGTCTCCCGAACCCGTAGGGTCTACACACTTAAGGTTCGGTGACGCTAGGGTTGTATGAATATGAGTATGCAGCAAACCGAATGTTGTCTGGAGTCCCGGATGAGATCCCGGACGTCACGTGGAGTTCCGGAATGGTCCGGAGGTAAAGAATTATATATAGGAAGTGCTGTTTCGGCCATCGGGAAAGTTTCGGGGTCACCCGGTATTGTACCGGGACCACTGGAAGGGTCCCGGGGGTCCACCGGGTGGGGCCACCTATCCTGGAGGGCCCCGTGGGCTGAAGTGGGAGGGGAACCAGCCCCTAGTGGGCTGGTGCGCCCCCTGGGCCCCCCTGCGCCTAGGGTTGGAAACCCTAGGTGGGGGGGGGGGCACTCCACCCCCTGGCCGCCGCCCCCTTGGGAGATTGGATCTCCCAGGGCCTGCGCCCCCCTTGGGGGCCTATATAAAGGAGGGCAGGGGGAAGGGCAGCTGCACCCTGTGTCTTGGCGCCTCCCTCCCCCTGCTACACCTCGTCCTCCTCCCGCAGCAGCTTGGCGAAGCCCTGCCGGAGTTCTGCTGCATCCACCACCATGCCGTTGTGCTGCTGGATCTTCATCAACCTCTCCTTCCCCCTTGCTGGATCAAGAAGGAGGAGACGTCATCCGTTCCGTACGTGTGTTGAATGCGGAGGTGCTGTCCGTTCGACACTTGGTCATCGGTGATTTGGATCACGGCGAGTACGACTCCATCATCACTGTTCTCTTGAATGCTTCCGCACGCGATCTACAAAGTGGTATGTAGATGCAATCTCTCTCCCATGACTCGTTGCTTAGATGAACTCATAGATGGATCTTGGTGAAACCATAGGAAAAATTTTAATTTTCTGCAACGTTCCCCAACACTTAGCACCAAAGAGAAAACTGCCTCCTCTGCGCTCGCTGGCGCCCGCCTACCTTGGTCATCATGGCTCGCGTCATGGTAGCCTCATGAGGCTGGGTACATGCATAGAAATCTCCGCTCCTCAGGAGGCCGCCTAGGGAGGCCGCTCCTTTGGGAGGTCTTGACATCGTCCGCCTCGCAAGGCTTGGCCCCTCACGAGGGCCTTGTCTTGGTGCTCTTGCAAATGGGTCGTACCAGCCATCGATGGAGCCACACGGTGGGCCGCAGGCAGGCAACTCTGGGTACCCTGGTTCCCAGAACGCCGACAGTAGCCCCCGGTCCCAAGGCGCGCTCGGACTTGGCTTCGAGGCGAAGCCAAGGGGCAAGGGCGAAGCGCCGCGGGCCCTAGTCACCTGCGAGCCAGGCCGACGCGTGGCGCTCGATGGGATGTGGGTGTCTCCGCTTCCCCACATCGCCTCGGCAACTTCCCGACTTGACAACTGCTTGGCGCAGGTAGAGGGGCCATCGTTGCTCAGAATGTGAGAGGCCGGCGGTTAGCCTTTGCCCGACTATAAATGGGGGAGGGGGTGGAGCCCCCAGCCCATCTTCATCTTCTTGCTGCTTGCTCCTTCTTCTTCTCTGACGTGCCTCCATCTTGCTAGGGCATCCATGGCGCCAATGAGGAGGTTTTTGACCGCCGAGAAGGGAAAGGCCTCTCAGGTGGAACCGGAGTCGCTCCCACCGAAGAAATGACACAGTTGCCCTCGCGAGGCCAGCGCAGAGTCCACGATGGCACATCCCTGGCACGAATGTGCCCCACTGGGTTTTCTCATCAACGTGGATGTTCATGCGCATAGCCCCGCCTGCCGGAGCAGCCGCGGAAGTTGCGGGGGACGGAGTCATGGGAGATAAAAAGAGGTGGCCGTACGACCACCTGGTCTACAAGCCCATGCGCATGGCACGACCCGCGAGTTCGTGGTGTCGATGACAATGTCGCCGCGCATGTGGATCCGGCTGCCGCAGTCCCTGACAAGGGGGATACCGTCGAAGGGGCCCGTTGAGCTGTGGCTGCAGCACGACGGCTGCTGCAGCCAAGCTTCAGAGGCGGAGGTCGAGGCCATCTACTCCATCGATGTCTTCATGACCCAGGGATGGGGCGCGTTCACCCACGCCTGCAACTCGGAGGGGAGGCACGCCATCCACTTTGAGTACGACGTGGCGTCAACGCTCTTCTTCAAAGTCTTTGGAGAGGATGACCTACGTATGGAGTGTTGCCCTAGGGGAGGCGATCGAGACGGCGACCCCCCTACAGGCCGACGAGGCGACGAAGCCTCTGGTGGTAACTTGCCTTTGGCCTTGTCCACGATTCCTCCGACAGCAGCGGCGCTTCCTCCGGACCAAGCTTGAGCGACGACGACTACCATGAGCCACCGCGTCGCCGCGCCTGGGCTTAGCGGAGGAATAGTGCCAGCCCGGGGTCGTGGGCGACACTGCCTGGGCTGCGATCCTCAGGAGGACTTTTCCTTTTGTTTCATTCCTACGCAAAAATCATGAAGGGCCACACGGGGGTATGTAAAAACCGTGACGCTCGCACTTTAATGTTATCGTTCCCAATCTTATGTCGTGTTTTCGTTTCCCACTTGGGCATGGTCTCCCCTTTTATTCTCGCGATAGCTTAGTGCTCTACGCCGACAGGACCCAGTCCCCAGGCAGGCTTCAGTTGTCGCTGGTATGCCAGGTCGTGATGCCGTGGTCAAGGCCAGGAGGTACGCGGCCCGAGGTCCAGTAAGAGCCCCCGAGGCGCGATGCTCGGGGGGTCCCCTTTGGCATGCAAGCAGCTCCCGAAGTACTAAGAGGGAAGTTTCCTTGCCCAAGCAAAATCGCATGAAACAAAAGTGCTGACTGTGACTCTGTGTGGTTCACGCCTGCGCATGCAGGGTGACTTATCTTAGCGAGCTTGCAGGTTGTGGCGATCTTCTCGTTGCGAGGGCAAGCTTCCTGTCCTAAAATAAATAGAAATGAACCCTGTGAGGGGCGTGTGAGAATGCTGATGCCCACTATATTTCAAAAGGAGAGCGCTGCCCACGTTGGGCCGTGCCCTTCCCTTGGCGCTACCCTTCTGCGGGGCTCCGCGAACTCGTTCCTACCACTCATCATGGTGCTCTACGTCCTCGGGACCCGGCTCTCGAGCGAAGCTTGGCCGCTGCTGGTATGCTAGGTCACGATGCCGTGGTCAAGGCCAGGGGGTGAGGGCTCGAGGGCCAGTAAGAGCCCCTAAGGGCGGTGCTCAAGGGCTCCCCTTTTAACGTGCAAGCGATTTGCATGAGAAAGGAGCGGCGTGCCCCGCAAGGGTGCCTGAGAGGCGTTGAGCCCCTTGGCACGCAGTGTGGCGTCCTTATGAGGTGGTGGGGTGTTGGCGAAGCCACTCGAGGTCCTGCCTCCAGAGGTTCCTACGAGTTAGTCACGAAACACAAAGGGCAGCTGCGCTTGCTATCTTGCCCATGATCTTTCCGCGAGAAGATGAAGGCACTAAGGACCCAGTGAGGTGACGTGCACGGGGCCAGTCGCGAGCTAGAGCTCGATATCTTTGGTTTATCAGTGCTACAGGGACGAACCCGATCATAGTCGCCGTGCCAGCAATCCCCGTCACGGGACAAGCAAGAGGCGGGGTAACAACGCGCATGAATAGCAAAAGTAACTCCAGGGATGATGGGCCATCAGGCGTAACATTAACAACCATAATATCTTGAGCATGCATAACCGGTCCATAGTACATGAATCAAAATGGCACAACTGTGAGGGCGGGCCCCAACAGCGTAAGGAAGATGCAGCCGGGGGGGGGCTCAGTTGAACAAACCAAAAAGTCACCTGGCACCATCGTTGTCGAAGCGTTGGGGTAGCTGAAGATGCGCGCTGCAAGGATCGCTCCTCATGAGCCGGCTGGCTCCTAAGGCCTGGGCGGATCTGGAGGCCTGGATAGCTCGCGAGGGTCCAACACCTCCTCTGTCAAGACCGCCTGGCGCCTTGCCTCGTGGGCCGCCAAGGCTCCCTGCATGAAGTGCTGGTACAAGGCACCCATGTTCAGTAGGCTGAACAACATGCAGACATAGCTGCAGGGGTAGCCCCCGCTCCGGCCAACATGGGACGGCCAGAAGAGGCCGTGCAAAGCAGCCATGTTGAGACCTGGGATGTTGACACAGACGTGCAGCTCGCCGCCCATGTCAGGGACAGCGGTTGCACCCAGTGGTGCGGGGCGACGCTTGCCACGCATGGCTCGCGCCTACTAAAGCTCCTCATTACCTCGGTAATGAACTCCTGAGCGCGTGGCGCGTGGCGCCTTGCGCCTTGCTCACGGAGGCGCGCGTCGAAGCATGCCTCCACGTGGTGCCCGAACACCTCCCTCGTGACGCTGGTCAGGTCAGAGGCCCTCCAGATGAGAGCCCCTGAGCCTGTCCTGAGGGGGGCACCGGGTGCGCCTTCCTATGCAAGAGGGAACAACGCCCCGGCAGTGGGTGTCGGTGTCAAAACCGGCGGATCTCGGGTAGGGGGTCCCGAACTGTGCGTCTAAGGCTAATGATAACAGGAGGCTGGGGACACGATGTTTACCCAGGTTCGGGCCCTCTCGATGGAGGTAATACCCTACTTCCTGCTTGATTGATCTTGATGATATGAGTATTACAAGAGTTGATTTACCACGAGATCGTAGAGGCTAAACCCTAGAAGCTAGCCTATGATTATGATTGTTGGTCTTGTCCTACGGAATAAATCCTCATGTTTATATAGACACCAGAGGGGGCTAAGGTTACACAGAGTCGGTTACAAAGAAGGAGATCTAACATCCGAATTGCCAAGCTTGCCTTCCACGCAAAGGAGAGTCCCATCCGGACACGGGACGAAGTCTTCAATCTTGTGTCTTCATAGTCCAACAGTCCGGCCAAAGTATATAGTCCGGCTGTCTAGATACCCCCTAATCTAGGACTCCCTCAGTAGCCCCTGAACCAGGCTTCAATGATGATGAGTTCGGCGCGCAGTTTGTCTTCGGCATTGCAAGGCGGGTTCCATCTCCGAATACTCCAAGGCAAATTTTGACCACAAGGATCGTGTCCAGCTCTGCAAAATAAATTCCACATACCACCATAGAGAGAACAATATTCCACGAATCTAATCTGCTGACAACTTTACACAGCGTGACATCACACCACGACCTGGTCATTATTCGAACCGTTTTCTTCTCAACCAGCCACCGCACATATTGCGAGGCGGTTTCCTTGGCACGTCTTGTCGAAGCAGAGATCGTGTCCCCTTATCACGGGATTCTCATCAATACGGGCATGGGTAACTCAACCGCATGGCGCTTTGGAAAATAAGCGATTTTAACAGGCAAGCGGGGAGGCGCACAGTTTCTACTGCCTTTATAAAGAGATAAGGATCCCCCATCTCCACCCACGCCTTCTTCCTCCTTTACTCATCCATTCTCGCACCCTTGAGCCCCAGCGCCCAAGTTCTCACCTTCCCTGTTAGACCATTCGCAGCATGTCCGGAGCGGGAGGCAAGTGGATGGCCTCCTCCGTTGCGGAGGAGGACATTACCAAGCTTCGGGAGGCCGGATACCTGGCCACGAGCATCGCGCACAGGCTTTCGGCGAAGGGGCAGGTCACCCCCACTCTGAAATCTCGGGAGAGAGTAGTGTTCCTCTCTCATTTTGTCCGCGGACTGGGATTTCCACTTCACCCGTTTGTCCGTGGGCTCATGTTTTACTATGGGCTAGATTTTCATGATCTATCCCCAAATTTCGTCCTCAACATCTCGGCGTTTATCGTCGTGTGCGAGGACTTCCTCCGCATCAAGCCCCACTTCGGCTTATGGCTACAAATCTTCAACATGAAACCGAAGATAGTGAGCGGCCAACAAGCGGAGTGCGGAGGTGCCATGGTGGGCAAGATGCCCAACGTTACCTGGCTCGAAGGCTCCTTCGTGGAGACCGTGAAGGGGTGGCAATCGGGGTGGTTCTATATCACCGAGCCGTGTGACGCCAACTGGGCGGCGGCCCTCGAATTCCGATCTGGCATCCCCATGAGGTTCACCTCCTGGGAAAAGAAGGGCCTGGCTTGGGGCATACCTGCGGAGCTGACCGGACTCCAGAACTGCATCAAAAATATGATAGACAAGAAGATCAAGCTTGTCAACATGGTCCAGGTCATGCTCTTCCGCCGGATCCTCCCATGTCAAAGACGGGCGTTCAATATGTGGGAGTTTGATCCAGCCAAACACCATACGCTGCGAGAGCTCTTCGACACGACGCATAAAGATGTCTGGAAGGTGCTGTTCAAGGCCGCCGAAGTACCCCCTCCCACTTCCGAGGACCGCGGACTCAACGGAAAGCGCCCTGCCAATCCGGTAAGCTCTCTAAATATCACAAAACGTGCCTTTCCCAGTATATTTGTGGGAGGATTTTAAGCCACCATGCTGACAAAACAAGAATATGTGGCGACAGCGGAGCAGATCGACTGTCCGGCTCCGCTGCCCGAAGATACAGCCATCGCACTCCTGACGGAGATGCTAGTTCCGACGCCTTACAAGGTGCCGGAGAAGAAGGCCGAAAAGAAGGCTACTGGGACCAGGAAAGGTCTCCGGTGCAAGGCCACATCAGACGCCTCGTCCGAAGACGAGGGTGAGGGAGAGGAAATGCCTCCCCCAACCAGGGAGGAAAAGAGAAGGAAGACCACCCCATCTGGGGAGGCCGAAGGGTCCAAGAAGGCGGCCACGAGGACCAGAAAAGGTCTTCGGCGCCGGGCCGTAATAGACTCGTCATCCGAGGACGCCAAGGCAGATTCCTCCCACGAAGATGGGAAGGAAAAGAAGAGAAAAGCCGCCCCGCAGGGGGAGGCTAGGACGCTGAAGAAGGGAAAGACATCCCTTCCGGACTGCTCCACCACGGCGGCCTACAGCGAGGAGGAGTGGTTGCCTAGAGGCAAGCCCCTGGCGAAATCGTAAGCATCCGACTCTATAGTACATGTTATGTTTTTTAGCTTCATTGTTTGTTATAACGCCGAACACGCATATGCAGTCCGGCCGGGTCCCACCTCGAGGTATCCTCTTTGGATGGGTCCTTGAGTGAATCAAAGATGAATAGAGATTCACTCCCGATGGCCACCTCCCCACGGCCTGCGGATGACACCATGGTGTTGTCCCAAAGGATACCGGAGCAGAGGGCAACGGTTCTGGAGACTCCGCAAGGCGAAAGCCCAGACGTCGGGCACATGGGTGGTAAGATCCTCATGGATTATGCTGACAGGAGCCGCAGCAAGTCTGGCTCCCAGCCGGATACTGCGCCGGAACCCTCAAAGGTTCCGGATTCAAGTAGGCAGCCCCTCGCTAAGGAGGGCGAGCCGGCCATGCCGATGTCCTCCGTCCAGCCAGAGGCATCGAATAATTTGTTGGAAGTGCTTCGCGGCGCTTCCATTGACAAAGAGCACCATACTCTTATGAGTGCGGTGATTGAGAGAGTTCGGTCTGCCAAAAGCGGATTGACCGAAGCCTACACCAGCCTCCTAACAGGCTTTGAGGTAAGTAATCAAAAGTGTAAGAAAATATCACCCGATAGACAGTAGCCCCTGATACTCTGTTTGGTGTTCGGAAAGAAAAGCCAAATGGAGGGTCAACTTTTATCCGCAGGAGTCTAATAGTAAATGTCTAAATGAATAAGCAGGCGTTGCTGCTGACCACTGCCGCCCGTACTGTGGAGGTCGCCAGACTCAAGCGGGACCTGAAGCAGGTCGAGGAAGAGCTCAGCCTCGCAAAGAGGCAGCTCGAAGAGAATGAAGGTAAGTGATACCCCGTCCGTGTGTCCTATAAAGCGAGAAAAATGGTGATGCTAACAAAAGCATCATGATTTTTTAATAGGGGCCACGACCGAAGTGGCGGCCCTGAAGAAAGCGTTATCCGAGGCCGAAGTCAATGCGGCCAAGGAGCACACCGAGCATGAAAAACAAGATGCTCTGGTAGGCGAGGTACAACAAGAACTCCAGGATTTCGGCAAGAAGTTCGAGTCCTTGGAGCATGACTTCAGGACGCAAGAGTCTGAACTTGCGAAGGCCTCCAAAGCACGAAAGATGCCAAGGCCGAAGCCCAAAAGGCCCGCCAGGAGATCCAGGCGGCCAAAAAGATAGCGGCGGGTAAGTCATTTGTTATGCAAAGCAAGCATGTGGAGGAGACATTTCTTTTACGTACCCGAATTCAGAGCTCTCCAGGGGCATTTGTAGATCTGCCACGCAGCATATTGGATGCCACAGAGTTCTACCGTGCCGAAGAGGGGAGCTCTACGGAAAAGTTGTTCTGGTCCCAGTATGCTGGGGCCGAACACCCAATGCCCTTGAGTGACCAACTAAAGCAATTGGCCAAACTCCACAAGGCGGCCGAACTGGCCATGAAGGACTTCATAGTCCGGCTGTGGCCTGGCGAGCCCCTGCCCAACAGCTACTTCGGCTTTATAAAGCGGATGGTAAACGCTTGTCCGTGGCTGGAAGTTATTAAGCACTCCGTTTGTATTGAGGGTGCCCGCCGAGCCTTTGGCCGCGCGAAAATGCATTGGGCCAAAATGGATGCAGAGAAGCTGGTGAAGGATGGACCGCCGGAGGGCAAGGCGCATCGTTACCCCGAGAAGTATTATGATGGCGTTATGAAAGGCGCCCGCCTCGTGGCTGATGAATGTACCATGGATGTAATTTTCGAGTGAATGTACTCATGTCGTCTTGTAATATGAAAAGAAGTTCGTGTGCGCTATACAACACTTGTTGATTCAAAATATTACCTTCTGTGCGGCTGTTTATAAAATTCTGAAAGTTGGCCAGTCGTCGGCTTCTGCCCCCGTGTAACTAGTACTGGGGTGTTCATGGAAAACCCAAACACTCTTTATCCAAATTGTTGGTCCTTTAAGGAGGTGTTTAGCATAGCGAACAAGGCAATCGGACTATTCGGCTTTATCACTCTCACTTAGCCATAGAAGTCTACAATTTTAAACTTTGGCGAAGCCCCTAGTATTCGGAAGGCCGAACTTGGGGTGCTATACACACCTAAATCGGACAAGGCCGATTCCTCGCCTGAAGCGGAAAAAAATCTTTAAGGATTTAAGACCTCTCAAACAGCGACCAGCTCTCGCCGTATCATGACAGTCAGTTTTCGGCTTTCTCTACCGAGGTGCTCGTCCGGAAGAACCGGGACACAATCACAGTAGTTCTCCCTGCGCTACCTTAGCCGATATAACGGAGCGTAAGGTACCAAAACAAGGGAGCCAAGCAAACCCAACTATTGACCCAAGACATGATTCAGAGCTGATGCATATAATGCTATAAGTTCGGGGTGCCGCACTGTCAAAACTGTTCGGACTTTTCTTGCCGTGTTATGGGGCATAGTAAAGCCCCTGGCGAACTGAACGTACCAAAGTGTACGGGTGCAATATTAAATAAACAGTCAAGGAAAATATGAAGAAAGTAATAATAAGCTGATGATGTATATTGTTTCCCGTTGTTTATTTAAATAATACGTCAAAGCGTATGTGTACAAGTAATGCGATAAGCAAAAAATAGGACTATTTGACATGTCCTATCCAAGGGCAGGCTGCGTGTGGGTATGTAAAACAGGTATAACAATCATTAACAAAGACCACCTGGGTATTCCCTTGTACACAAAGCCTCTTGCCTCCTTGGTTTTCCTTCCCGTGGTGAGTCCGATGATCAGACTCTCTGAAGGGTCTGCCCGAAGGTAGGGTCCTGAAAAAGAAAGAAGATGATAAAGGTATGCGGGTCTCGTGACGGTTGACCCGCACTTTGGACCGCATCATCGTCGTGCCTCCGCCTATGCCCATGGTATTTTGAGTGCGTAGTTGTGTACGTGCGGCATGGATGTTGCCTGGATGGGACTAGGACGGAGGCCAAATTGCTAGTCGAGCTCTAGTCGTGCCGGACGAACCTGTTGCAGAGTACTCCGGACTCGCTTGACAGTGTCCGGGGTTTTTATCGCCGAGTTGATGGTCTGCCGGAGAAGGCTGCTTTGTACCTCTGCGGCGAGGGCCGCAGTGTGCTTCTCCGTCCGGAGAGAGCGGTATGTGTTTCCATTGACTGTTATAACCCCGCGAGGTCCTGGCAACTTGAGCTTGAGGTATGCATAGTGTGGTACCGCATTTAATCGAGCAAATGCGGTTCGTCCAAGTAGTGCATGATAGCCACTACGGAAAGGGATGATATCAAAGATTAACTCCTCGCTCCGGAAGTTATCCGGAGATCCGAAGACCACTTCTAGTGTTATTGAGCCCGTACAACAGGCCTATACACCTGGGATTACACCTTTAAAGGTGGTTTTGGTGGGTTTGATCCTTGAGGGATCGATGCCCATTTTACACACTGTGTCCTGATAAAGCAGGTTCAGGCTGGTGCCACCGTCCATAAGGACTCACATGAGGTGGAATCCGTCAATGATTGGGTCGAGGACTAATGCGGCTGAACCACCATGATGGATACTGGTAGATCTCTGCGATAAAAATTGATCGGGCAGGATGACCATGGGTTGAACTTTGGGGCGACTGGCTCCATCTCATAGATGTCCCATAGTGCACGCTTTCGTACCCGCTTGGGAATGTGGGTGGCATAGATCACATTTATCATTTTCACTTGGGGACGAAATTTCTTCTGTCCCCCTGTGTTCGGCCGTCGGGGCTCCTCGTCTTCCTTGCTATGCATCCCCTTGTCTTTGTTTTCGGCATTCAACTTGCCGGCCTGTTTGAACACCCAACAGTCTCTGTTAGTGTGGTTGGCTGGTTTATCAGGGGTGCCGTGAATTTGACACAAGCGGTCGAGGATGCGGTCCAAGATGGACGATCCCGGATTGCTTTTGAATGGCTTTTTCTGCTGACCGGACTCGGAGCCGCTGAATACGGCATTGACTGTCGTGTCTTCTGTGTTGTCGCCATTGTTTCGACGTTTATGTCTGTTGCGCCGTGGCTTGCCGTTGCTATCACGGATATCTGAAGTGCCAGGGTTTCTTGGCGTGGTGCTACTGCGAGCCAGCCAGCTGTCCCCGCCCGTGCAAAAGCGGGTCATAAGTGTCGTGAGGGCTGCCATGGACTTTGGCTTTTCTTGGCCGAGGTGTCGGGCGAGCCACTCGTCGCGGATGTTATGCTTAAAGGCTGCTAGGGCTTCGGCATCCGGATAGCCGACGATTTGGTTCTTTTTAGTTATTAACCGAGTCCAGAATTTCCTGGCTGACTCTCTGGGCTGTTGGGTTATATGACTTAAGTCATCAGCATCCGGTGGTCGTACGTAAGTGCCCTGGAAGTTGTCGAGGAATGCGTCCTCCAGGTTTTCCCAACTGCCAATGGAGCTCGCCGACAGGCTATTCAACAAATGTCGGGCCGATCCTTTAAGCTTAAGTGGAAGATACTTGATGGCATGTAGATCATCACCGCGGGCCATGTGAATGTGGAGAAGGAAATCTTCAATCCATACCGCGGGGTCTGTTGTGCCATCGTATGATTCGATGTTTACGGGTTTAAACCCTTCCGGGAATTCATGATCCATTACTTCATCAGTGAAGCAGAGGGGGTGTGCAGTGCCTCTATGTCGGGCTATGTCATGATGCAGTTCGAATAAGTCAGGTCTGCTGTGTTCGGCCCGGCCGGACTTGTTGTTAGTATATCCGGCATGACGGTCATCATCACATGTTGTGGCATGTCCCCGCGATCCGTAGATCGATCTTGTCTGTCCTGCTTTGTTTTCAAGTATGTCTTGCAGGTCCTGCGTATTGCCCCGGGTCGTAGTGTATGGGCGTCAGGGTGCGGGCTGGTGTTCGGTTTGATACGCCGATTTGTCTCGGCCACGAGGTGGCCGGTCAGCCCCATCCTGTGCTGGTAGTGTAGGCTCTAGGGCCTCCTCCTCAAGTTGAGGTAGCAACTTTTGCTTTGGGTAGCCTTTGGTTGGGCGCTCGAGTCTGTATTCCTCGGCTGCCAGGACTTCAGTCCATCTGTCTGTGAGCAGATCTTGATCAGCTTGGAGCTGCTGCTGCTTTTTCTTTAGGCTTCTTGCAGTGGCTATAAGCTGGCGCTTGAAATGCTCCTGCTTGACGGGATCCTCAGGCACGATAAATTCATCGTCGCCGAGGTTTACCTCGTCTACAGAGAGAGGCATGTAGTTGTCATCCTCCAAGTCTTCGTCCGTCGCCTGTTCATCTGGGCTAGCTTGCCCGTCCTCTTGTTCGGCCTGCTCGAAGTTAGGCTGGTCGGGGTTGTATTTGTCTTTGGCACCATCTGGATTGCTGTTGTCTCCTGTGCCGGTATTGTTGTGGCGGGGCTTAGAGCGGTGCCGATGACGCCCATGCTTTAATTGCTTCCCTAAGGGGTTATCCTCTGTTGCCTCATCGCCATTGTTTTCTTTGGGGGTGTCCACCATATATATATCATATGAAGAAGTGGCTGTCCAGCGCCCTGTGGGCGGTGGTTCGTGTTCTTCTCCTACATCGTCGTCCATACCATCGATGTCTTTGGAGTTGAAGTCGAGCACGTCGGTTAAATCATTGACAGTGGCTATTAAGTGGGTGGTGGGTGGGTAACGAATTTCTTCGTCATCCGCTTCCCACTCGAGCCGGATATAGTTCGGCCAAGAGTCTCCTGACAAAGAGAGAGACCTTAATGAATTTAGCACGTCACCGAGGGGTGAGTGCTGAAAGATGTCCGTGGCGGTGAATTCCATAATTGGTGCCCAATCAGATTCGATGGGCACGGATGCACGCGGTTCGGACTGTGAAGCCAGAGACGAGTCCGGGGGTCTGGCGACATAGATTTCCTTAGAGGCGAAGTCTGTGTTCGGCTCCAAAGCCGATGAGTGTGCGGCCTTCGCGGCGGGGTCCATCCACCCGTCCTCGGATTGCGCTATTTGCTCCAGATTGAAGTCCGGAGCTGCAGCAGGTGCGACATCCTGAACACGGTCCGACGGCAGATCTAAGTCATGCTCGTCGTGGCCGTTCGGCGTCCCTGACGCAGGACCGAATCCATCGAAGATCAAGTCTCCGCGGATGTCGGCCGTGTAGTTAAGATTTCCGAACCTGACCTGATGGCCAGGGGCGTAGCTATCGATCTGCTCCAGATGGCTAAGCGAGTTGGCCCGCAGTGCGAAGCCGCCGAACACGAAGATTTGTCCGGGGAGAAAAGTCTCACCCTGGACCGTATTGTCATTGACGACTGAAGGAGCCATCAAACCTTGCAGCGACGACATAGAGGAATTCTCAACGAAAGCACCAATGTCGGTCTCAAAACCGGCGGATCTCAGGTAGGGGGTCCCGAACTGTGCGTCTAAGGCTAATGTGTGACACCCCAAAAATTTTAACCTTGTTTTATTAATTAAAATTTTGCCAGGAAACTTAAACTTTTGTTTTCTGGATTTTCTTTTGATTTCAGAACCTTTCTTCCCTTTATTTTTGTGGAGTTTTACCCCAAGTGAGATCTTTTCAATTATTGTTGGACTTATTTTTTTCCCTCTCAAATAAAACAATTCTTTTATCAGTGGGATTATTTGCATAATTATTTTCCCTGATTCCTTATTTCTTAAAAAAATGACTTTTTTCCCTAAGCTTCAGGGCCTCTTTTGCACTGCAACCCTTTGATAAATTCATTTAAAAATTCCACCAAATTTGGAGAGATCATGTGGTGTTTTTAAAACACCTTTATGCAAAAACATATTTCATTTCTTGGATATTTTGAGTTCTACACCTAATTTTCAAATCTGGTCCAGTAGACTGTTTTGCACTACAACCTAGTTCAATATTTCTTTAAAACTTCTACCAAAATTTTGGGATGTCAACAGGAGTATATTAATCAACTCTTTGCAAAAACCCAGTGAGGTCCTTTGAAAAATTTGAGTGAACAATCCTCATCTTCATTCTGGTCCAACTGGATGGATTGTATTACAGCTATATTATAACTTGTTCCTTTTGCTGTGATTCTTTTTCCTACTTGTAGCCCTTCCTGCTAGAACCTTAAGTCCAAGAGGTTGGACTCATTGGAGCAATTCTAGTACATGCAATCATGCCCTGTTCTTTCTGTCCAGAACTAAAGTTTTGCAAAACTTGCACTAGCAAGTTTCTCCTTTTGGCAAACTAAACTCACCACCCTCTCTTGCATCTAAAGAGACCCCACTCTGGAAGATTTGACCACTCCAAGAAATGCGTAGGTGCATGTGGCATTCTGTCGAATACCCTGTGGGCATGACCAGTCTTGACATGAGTTTTAGTTTGCACTATGGACTTGCTTCCCTTGCATAACCACCATGTCCAATAGACTCCTAGCCACTCGTAACCTAGGTCTGCTGATTTCCAGCCCCACCCGAGACCTCTAGCAAGCCCAGGCATTTCGTCGAACACGTCCCATGCGTGCTCTAGGCGTGAGCAGAGCACGCATTTTGCACGTGCCGCGCCCGAGCCGACACGTCGCGCACCTGTTTTTGCCCACGCCTCAGGGCCGTGCCACGCACTCCCCCTCTCACCGCATCACGCCAAGCAGCTCTGGTGCCCTGCAGCACCGCCGTCAGAGCCTTGGCGGCACGCCGGCGTCCGCAGCGCGCCTCTGCTAGGTCAGTGCCGCCCAAGCCTCTCCCGCTCGCCACCTGCCCCTGGAACAGCTCAGCCTCATCCTCTCGCGTGTCCTCTAGCTCTCGTCGCCGCCATGACGCCCTGCCACTACAGGGAGGCGGTTCGCCGACGAACTTATCCCCGGCCGCCGCAAACCGACCTCGTTGCGCTATATAAGGAGGCCCCCGAGCATGTTTCGTTGGCTAAGCAGCCTCAGCATGCTCCACTAGCTCTCCCGTGGCAGCCAATCGACCCGGCGAGGTCTTCTTCCCCGTCTCCGGCAACTGCAGCCGCCGCCACTGCCCCGATCATTCCAGCACCACCAGAGCCTCCCCCTCTCCACTCTCTTCACTAGGAACTCCCTCTCCCCCTCGCGAATCCACCCCCCTGCTCGATTTTGATCGAGACCCACTGCGGGGGGAAAATCACTTTGCCCGACGACCACCGTCCGCCGCGAAGCTCACCGCCGGCAACTCCGTCCACCCCAGAGACCATATCAACCACCGGAGTGACCGTCTTGATCCCCTGAGCACGCGGATGGCCTCCGTTTTCCGAATGGTGTCGTCATTCACCGGCGAGCCTCGCCGGAGCTCCGCCTCTGTTTCGGCCGGAGGAGGCGACGCGCGCGCGGACTGGTCAAACCTGACCAGTGGGCCAGGCGGGCCCACTGTCAGTGACCATGCATGGTCCACGCTGGATAAGTGGAAACGTATTTTTAGAATACGCCTTCGACGTGGTTAGTCCGAATCGTTTTTCTTTTTCTGTTTTATTTTCTTTTTAAAAACAGATTTTGACCACAGCTTTGACTGCCTATAACTTTTTAATGATAACTCCAAATGAATTGATTCTTTTTCCTACCTCTCTCAAATTTAAGTAGTTTATTTTAAGATTTATTTGAAAAAATTTCAAAAAAACTTTTTGTGCTATTTTGAATTTGTGTGTTAATTCATATTTATTTAAAATAGGACTTTGGAGAGAGAGAAGAAAACTTTCAAAAGTTTTGGAGTGCACCCTGCCTTTCCACACATTGAAGGCAAGCATTCTGAACCCTGGCATAATATTTTGCATGCATTGTTTGACATGATCATGACACCACCTCAATACGTAGAACTCTTTATTTTATGTGGTGATGTGATCATTTGCATGAATGCTCATTGGAAATTTCCTTGTTGTTGGAAATGGACAGGCTTGTGATAGTGATCATCCTCGTATGGCTTTCGTGCCTACCGGAAGAATAACGGGAAAGTCTCTTTCTTGGGTAGACCCGAGCTTGTCCCTAGTTTCTCGTCGAGACGAGTGTGTCCGGCATGGCATGAAGGGCATGATGAGTGGTGATTCTGTCTATTGGATGAAATATACTCGTTATGCTAATCTTGCAGGGAATACTTAAACCTCCTGAGTCGACCATAGATCGAGTCTTGTTCCAGTAACCCCCATACTTGTTTCGTACTACCACTCGTCTCTACAACAAGTAGAGTATGGTTCAGTAATTTGTCAACCCCTTTCTAGCACACACCGTACAGAGGGACCGGGATGAGGGTACCACGGCCATGGATTAAAGCCAGTCATCCGGTCAGGGGGCATGGGTGTTTTCGGTTGTAGCCGAGGGGGTAGCTTCCCCAGTTTTGCGCGCGGTATAAATTTTGTGATCCCATGCTAATCGAGGTTGTAGCCTCCCCACTTAGAGTTTGCTTAACGAGTGTCGTGGGTGATTCCAGACACCGGTGAGTTAAGCTGGTGTGTGCAAGTCAGGTGCGTTTTCATCTAAAAGACCGTAGACGGAATTAGTCCCGATGGACTAAAGGAATCCGTTACTTGTGGGTAAAGAGTACACCCTCTGCAGAGATTAAACCTATTCGAATAGCCGTGTCCATGGTTAAGGATTACAGTCTGGGATGGGTCAAGTGTCGGTCTTAGTGTCGGTCTTCGGAGGAGAAACTGTTAAACCAGAACATGGATTGTGACTTGTGATGATTATGATTATTATTTTGTTATGGACTAACCCATTATACTAATTGAATTATCGAGTATCCTTTGGATGGTTTTACCTCCTGGATATTCACTATATTTATTTACTTTATAAGCCCTTTATGTGGTGTCGCTCAGACGCCCGACTATGGCATGTTGTTATTTATTTTCTTTATAAAGCCCTTTATGTGGTGTCGCTCAGACGCCCGACTGTGGCATGCTGTTATTTATTTTCTTTATAAGCCCTTTATGTGGTGTCGCTCAGACGCCCGACTGTGGCATGTTGTTATTTATTTTCTTTATAATCCCTTTATGTGGTGTCGCTCAGACGCCCGACTGTGGCATGTTGTTATTTATTTTCTTTATTAGCCCTTTATGTGGTGTCGCTCAGACGCCCGATTGTGGCATTTCTCTTTGTTTGCTAACCTTTCGAGGCGTCGCTTCAGACACCCGATCGGTGCATTTTTATTATTATTAATATGTTATTGCATATTCATAAATAACTTGCTGGCATGCATCAGAGTTTTTATTATCTTTTGTGACTGACGTCGTGAGCATATAATATTTCAGAACATCGTTGTTATATTATACCTGTGTTCATAATGTTTGCGAGTACATTCAAAGTACTCACTGGCTTGTCCCTGGCTATTGTCTTGGCCAGATTTCTTGCGCGGAGAGGAGCGACCATGATGACAGCCCCAGAACCTAAGCAACGGTGATAGCAGCCTCGCGAAGATAGGAGTTAACCTGGTCAGCTGTTCCTGTGGGAAATGGAGTCCCATAGACGCAGATGATTCACAACCCGCTTCCGCCATCAACCACTAGAAACCATTTGTTGTACTCTCAGGCCAGAATGGTCTTGTACTACATATTTTGCTTTCTACTTGGAATTTCTGTATTAAGTTGGTGCCTCATCAGCTAAATCCTGGGGCTGATGAGCACAAGGGCCATTTTCTGGGAATTAATACCCGGAAAACTGGTCGCCACATAATGGTAATAGGAGGCTGGGGACACGATGTTTACCCAGGTTTGGGCCCTCTCGATGGAGGTAATACCCTACTTCCTGCTAGATTGATCTTGATGATATGAGTATTACAAGAGTTGATCTACCACGAGATCGTAGAGGCTAAACCCTAGAAGCTAGCCTATGATTATGGCTGTTGGTCTTGTCCTACGGACTAAATGCTCCGGTTTATATAAATACCGGAGGGGGCTAGGGTTACACAGTGTCGGTTACAGATAAGGAGATCTGACATCCGAATCGCCAAGCTTGCCTTCCACGCAAAGGAGAGTCCCATCCGGACACGGGACGGAGTCTTCAATCTTGTGTCTTCATAGTCCAATAGTCCGGCCAAAGTATATAGTCCGGCTGTCCGGATACCCCCTAATCCAGGACTCCCTCAGTCAGCGCGGGGCCTGAGGCATGGTCGACAGGCGCCCCGGCCTCATGACAGCCTTTGAGGAGGAGCTACTTCTTCTTCTTTGGGACGGCCTTAGGAGGCAGGATGGCGCCCTCGTCGTCAGAGTTCTCGTCGGCTGCATCCTAGTAGGCTCGCTCGAGGAAGCGCACCGCATCCTTTTCGTCGCAAGCAATTGTGATGATTGAGGGAGTCCTGGATTAGGGGGTCCTCGGACAGCCGGACTGTATACTTTGGCCGGACTGTTGGACTATGAAGATACAAGACTGAAGACTTCGTCCTGTGTCCAGGTGGGACTCTCCTTTGCGTGGAAGGCAAGCTTGGCAATTCGGATATATAGATCTCCTTCTCTATAACCGACTCTGTGTAACCCTAGCCCCCTCCGGTGTCTATATAAACCAGAGGGTTTAGTCCGTAGGACAACAACAATCAGAATCGTAGGCTAGCTTCTAGGGTTTAGCCTCTACGATCTCGTGGTAGATCAACTCTTGTGATACTCATATCATTAAGATTAATCAAGCAGGAAGTAGGGTATTACCTCCATCGAGAGGGCCCAAACCTGGGTAAACATTGTGTCCCCCGCCTCTTGTTACCATTAGCCTTAGACGCACAGTTCGGGACCCCCTACCCGAGATCCGCCGGTTTTGACACGGACATTAGTGATTTCATTGAGAGTTGCACTGTGTCATCACAATAAGGCTTGATGGCTCCTTCGATTATCGACAACGATGCGATCTAGGGTGAGGTCTTCCTCCCCGGACAGATCTTCGTATTCGGCGGCTTCATACTGTGGGCCAACTCGCTTGGCCATCTGGAGTAGATCGATAGCTACGCCCCTGGCCATCAGGTCAGCTTTGCAAGCCTGAGTTACACCGCAGACATCCGCGGAGACTTGATCTTCGACGGATTCGAGCCCATGACAGGTGCGCCGAACAGCCATGATGAGCATGACTTAGATCTGCCATCGGACGGTGTTCGGGATATCATACCTGCGGTTGCCCTGGCTCTTAATCCAGAGCAGATAGTGCCATCCAAGGACGGGGAATGGACCCCGCCACGGAGGCCGCACACTCAGCGGCGTTAGAGCCGAACACAGACTCTGCCTCCAATGAGGTCTGTGTCATCGGACCCTCGGACTCGTCTCCGGTCATAGGCTCCGAACCGCGTGCATCCATGCCTATTGAATCTGATCAGGCACCGATCCTGGAGTTTACCTCCGCGGACATCTTTCAACACTCGCCCTTGGGCGATGTGCTATATTCACTAAAGTCTCTCTCCCTATCAGGAGACTCTTGGCTAAACTATGTCCGGCTTGAGTGGGAAGCGGACGTCGAAGAAATTCGTTCCCCACCTACCACCCACTTAATAGCCACTGTCGATGATCTAACCGACATGCTTGATTTCGACTCCGAAAACATCGACAGTATGGATGACGATGCAGGAGAAGAACAGGAACCACCGCCTAAAGGGCGCTGGACAGCCACCTCATCATATGATATATACATGGTGGACACACCCAAAGAAAACAATGGCGAGGAACGGAAGGATGCAATGGAGGATAATCCCCTTGAGAAGCAACCAAAGCGACGACGTCGGCGCCGCTCCAAATCCCACCACAGTAAAAACAGCGATAACATCACAAGAAAGAATAACACCCTGGTTGACTTCAAAGGCAACAATGACCCCATGAACCCAGCGATGGAGCAGGATGAGCCGGGGGACGGTGAACATAGTCCGGGGACACTGTCCGATCATAGCGAGGGCGGAGATAAAACTCATAAACCTATCTCCGGAGAGGAGAACAGTCAGGACAATGATGCACTCATCATCCTGGAAAGGGACTTGGAACAAGAGAACCTCCATAGAAGGCTTATCGCCACCACGAGGAGCTTGAAGAAGCAGAAGCAAAGGCTTAAGGACACGCAGGACATGCTCAACCGCAGATGGAACAAAGTGCTCGACACTGAAGAAAAATACGACGGCGATCACCACACAAAGAGCTACCCAAAGCGCAAGCTGCTGCCCAAATTCGATGACGAGGCTATAGAGCCCATTCCGCCAAAAAATAATATGGCCGGTCCACCGGACCGACCACCCCATGGCCGCGACATGGCGGCTAATGGCGCCGCACACAAGTCAGCACACGATTTACGCGAGCACCTGGACCAAAAAGCCGGCATGGCTAGGTCCATCTATGGATCCAGGAAGCATGCTCCAGCGCAGGATCAGGGCCACCAAAACGATCATACTAATCGAATACCAGCTCGGAATCAACACCGAACACTACAACCGTCGGTGTCATGCCATGACACATCCAAATACAGGGGTGCCGTGCACCCCCTATGTTTCACCGATGAGGTGCTGGATCATGAATTTCCAGAGGGATTTAAACCCGTAAACATAGAGGCATACGACGGAACGACAGACCATGCGGTCTGGATTGAGGACTTTATTCTTCACATCCAGATGGCTCGCGAAGATGATCTCCACGCCATCAAATACCTGCCCCTCAAGTTGAAAGGACCAGCTCGGCACTGGTTGAAAAGCCTCCCCGAAAACTCAATTGGAAGTTGGGAGGAACTTGAGGACGCTTTCAGGGCTAATTTTCAAGGGACTTATGTCCGACCTCCG
This sequence comes from Triticum dicoccoides, assembly GCF_002162155.2. NCBI lineage: Eukaryota > Viridiplantae > Streptophyta > Magnoliopsida > Poales > Poaceae > Triticum > Triticum dicoccoides. Next base: position 462,966,580 of record NC_041385.1, on the reverse strand, counting down.
GATGCAGACGATCTAAGTCACATAATCCAACAAACCGGAGAGTCAGCCCGCAAGCTTTGGAACAAATTTCTCACCAAGAAGAATCAAATCGTCGACTGCCCGGATGCCGAAGCCTTAGAGGCTTTCAAGCACAGTATCCGGGATGAATGGCTCGCCAGACACCTCGGCTAGGAAAAGTCAAGGACAATGGCAGCCTTAACAAGCCTTATGACCCGCTTTTGCATGGGCGAGGATAGCTGGTTGGCCCGCAGCGGCACCAGCGACCCAAGCACATCCGAAATCAGGGACGACAATGGGAAGCCGCGACGCAATAAAAACAAGTGTCGAAGCAATGAAGACAGCCCAGACAACACGGCGGTCAATGCCGGATTCAGGGGCTCTCGACCCGGTCAACGGAAAAAGCCATTTAAAGGCAGCAGAGATGGACCATCCAGCCTAAACAAGATTCTAGACAGATTATGTCAGATTCATGGCACCCCCCAAAACTTGCAAACCATACCAACAAAGAATGCTGGGTCTTCAAGCAGGCCGACAAACTAAACGCCAAACACAAGGGGAGGGAGATGCCAAGTGAAGACGAGGATGAGCCTCGCCAGCCGAACACTGGGGGAATTTTTTTTTCCACCTGAGGTCAAAACAGTGAACATGATTTACGCAACTCATATACCAAAGAGGAGGCGCAAACGCGCACTCCGAGACATATACGCTGTAGAGCCCGTCGCCCCCAAGTTCAACCCTTGGTCGGCCTGCCCGATCACTTTTGATCGCAGGGATCATCCGACTAGTATCCGACACGGAGGATCGGCTGCCTTGGTGCTCGACACAATAATTAACGGATACCATCTCACCCGAGTCCTTATGGACGGCGGAAGTAGTATTAATCTGAAATATCAGGACACTGTCCGCAAGATGGGGATAGACCCGTCAAGTATCAGCCAAAGCAATACTACCTTTAAAGGAGTAATACCAGGCATAGAGGCCCGTTGCACGGGCTCTCTAGTACTAGAGGTTGTATTCGGTTCGCCTGACAACTTCCGAAGCGAAGAACTAATCTTCGACATCGCTCCATTCCAAAGCGCCTACCATGCACTACTAGGAAGAACGGCTTTCGCCCGTTTCAACGCAGTTCCAAATTATGCTTATCTTAAACTTAAGATGCCCGGTCCACGTGGAGTCATCACAGTTAGCGGAAATACAGAGTGTTCCTTACATGCAGAAGAATATGTGGCGGCTCTAGCAGCCAAACCACTGAACGGCCTCCCGAAACCGAATAAATGATCGGTCATCAAGAACACGGACATGACTAGAAGGGTCCGGCGCACCACTGGTTGTAGCTGCCCAGATGAACCTGAGCTTGGTCGACGTGGTGCTAGGGGCTGACTGCATATAAAAGGGTCCATAGTTCGGCTCGACCCTATTAATATACAATAGATTGAATTCTCATGGTTCATTAAGGATAACCAACTTTTCGCACGAAGTCTTTCACCGAGGTTTTGCTTTTTACATATGATCATCATGCTACACCCTTTCAGGATACGGCACAACGGAGACAAAGGCGCAGACGTGCAGCAGGGCCCCGCTCAACGGTTTCTTTTTAGATTAAGCCCCTGTGTAAACCTTTTTTAATGTCTCTTATTGCTTGACACCCTCCGGGTACTTAACACAACTGAGAGGCATACTGGCGTTATTGGCATTGCCAGATTAATGCATGTACCTGGAAATTCAGGGCTCATTATCGAGGGTGTTACTCGGCCCAGTATATGTTGTAAAGTCCGAATACCTTAGGGAGTGTTCGGCATCGCGAGTTTGGCCTTGTATGCATCAGCTCCGAATCATGTCTTTGGTCAATAGTTGGGTTTGCTTGGCTCCCGTGTTTTGCTACCTTACGTTCCACTCTATCAGCTAAGGTGGCACCGGGAGAACTACTGCGATTGTGCCCTGGTTCATCTGGATGAGCACCTTAGTAGAGAAAGCCAAAAACTGACTGTCATGATAACGCGCGAGACTGGTCAACCACTCGATGACTCAGCGGAATCTTCGCGATTCCTCCGCATTAACGAAGGACCAGTTTTTCAGTCATGTACGTACGCGCATCGTATTCGGATGAACGCGGAAGTACCAGGGGCTATATAGTAGCCCCACCGTCAAAGTCCTATGGCTAAGTGAAAGTGTTAAAGCTATATAGTCTGATTGCCTTGTTTGCCGCGCTATCACCTCCTTAATGGACCAAGACGTTGGATCAAGTGTGATTACGTGCTTTACTGAACACCCTCACATTATATGTGTGGGGGCTGAAGCCGACGACTGCAAACTTTCAGGTTATATACATACATACATAAACAGCCGCACAGAAGGCACTATAATACTTTCGGGCAAAAGTATAAACACAACCTTTATAATCAAAATAGCATTGTTTTTACAATCAAGATACATGTCACTCGAACATGGTACTCTTCGAGCACTAAGCCTCTATTAAACGGGCGCCTTCTAGGACTTCTTCAAAATAGTGCTCAGGCGAGTCTTGGCCTCCGGTCAGACCCCTGGTTGCAATAGTGGTGGCCTCCATCCCTATCCAGTATGTCTTAACACGGGCAAGAGCCATCCGTGCACCCTCTATGCACGCCGACCTCTTTACAGCGTCGATATGCAGCACAACACGAAGAAATCGTTGCAATAAACAAAAATAACTATCCGGACTTGGTTCCTTCGGCCAAAGATGATCCACGACAGACCTCATGGCAAGCTCAGACAACCTATGGAGCTCGGCCCACTCGGCCATTTGCTCATTCAACAGCAGCAGACGCTTTGGAGCGCTGACCTGCGACCAGAACAATTTTTTCACCTCATGATCTTTTTGATCTTTGAAATACTTAGTCGCATCAGCAACACTCTTTGCTAAATCCAAGTACGCATCTGCAGAACTCCATAATTGATCAAGAGGGGCATAATTCGGATCACCGAACTTCGTCCGCAATAAAAAGGGCCTCCCAGCCATGATATCTCCGGCTTGACGAAGCTCCTCCCGTGCAGCTTTGATTTCAGAGCGCGTTTCCTTGGCTGCTTCCAAAGCCTTCTTCAAGTCAGCCACTTTTGTTTGGCTTTCCCTTTCAAGGAGCTCATAGCGGCTGGCGGCATTTTGCAGCTCAATAGCCATGCTGGCTATTTTATCTTCGCTCTGGCGATGAGCGGCCTGTTCAGCTTTTAACTCTTCGGCCGCCTTCAGGGCGGCCGCATCACTTCTCCTAGCTTGTTCCTTGGCTCGGGTAAGTTCCGCCCGAAGGGTCTCCATGGCGGCAGCTCCCTCTGCAGTCAAAGCATATTATAGATACTAGCATCATGCTCCTCTTAATATTTGCTAACCACCAGATTATACATACCCTATGCCTCATCAAGCCGCTTGTTCACAAGCGTGATGTCGGCATCCGCCACTTCAAGCTGCCGCCTCAATTCGGCAAAATCAGCAGTCCGGTCAGCCGCCGGACCTTCAGCCGCCTGCACATAAAAGCAGTGCGATCATTACTTGGGACTATGATCCTCTGTTTGCCGCCTCTGGACGACAACCAGAGTCTCAGGGGCTACTATCTATATGGAGCACACCTAGCGTGTGCGGTACAGCCAAAAATATATATCGGATGCGTACCTCAAAGCCTCTTAGTAGGCTCGTAAAAGCTTCATTTAACTCGCTTTTCGCAGATGAAATCCTCTCAACCACCGTACCCATCATGGTACGATGTGACTCTGAGATAGCCGCTTGCTCCAGTAGACCCATCAATGTGTTCGCTTGTACACCGGATAGTCCCGGGCTTTTTCTGTTGGTCTCCTCAGGAGCCAAGAACCCCGGACTTCAGGCGGCCGAAGAATTATCTGCTGGCCTTTGCGGATCAGGAGAAATCCCCTGCGACAACAACTCAGGGTTGTCCGTCTCGCGAGCCGGGGAAGCAGGGGGAGGCGTTTCGCTCTCCATCATCTCCGTAAGTAAATCCCCCGAAGACGAACTTTGTTGAGAAGGGCTATGGGCCCGATTGCAAACCATATGTCTCGATTGTGATTCTCAGAGAAAAAGCAAGATATATTTATCAAAGTGCCTTTGTTGACTTACGGCTCGGTTGATGGTTGGCCCCCTTGTGGGCGTTGTGCGGCAAGGACACCCTCCGGGCCAGGGCCCCGTGGTGAAGGTTTCTTACCTCGTTTGGAAGCCTCCATTTCCAAATCTTCAGGGGCACCCCTTTTCTTCCCATGGGGAGAGGGGATTTTAGATTCGCATCCCCGATCACCCTCCTTTGTGAAGGCACTAATTCCCCCGGTTTGGATGTGTAATGTATGAACCCTGCTCTCGGCTTCTCTATGCCTCCCTTCATCTTCTCCTGATGGCCCTTGATAAGGTGCACGCTCAAGCATCCTGGTTAGTACAGGGTCTGGTGAGCCTTCGGGAAGAGGGGTCGAACACCTGATCCTCTCCGCCTTTCTTATCCAGTCCTGGCCGAGGGTAGTTTTTCAGAATAATGTTGTGACAAATATAAAGACATCATGTTCGGTCGCGGAGTTACTTACTTGGGTATCTGGACGATGGCATTTCAGGCCCGAATCCTCGGTGGTGTCTGGACACTTTATTCGTGATCCAAAGAATAATCGATACATCCCTTCGAGCGTCACGTCGAAGAAGTGCTGAATAGTTCGCGGTCCTTCCGGGTTGAACTCCCACATCCGGAGAGATCGACGTTGGCATGGCAGGACCCTACAAACTAGCATTACCTGAATTACTTTGACGAGACTGACATCCCTCTTGAGGAGATCTCGGATGCGACTCTACAATGTTAGCACGTCATGAGCTGGCCCCCAGTCTAGCCCTTTGTTAACCCATGATGCCAGCTGGGGCGGAGGGCCCAGGCGGAAGGCTGGGGCGGCCGCCCACTTTGTACCTCGGGGGCGCTGTGATGTAAAACCACTCCCGTTGCCATAGGTCGGACACCTCCGGAAAGAAACCCTTTGGCCATAGGGCCTCGGCACCTTTGCTTATTATAACACCTCCACACTCTGCGTGTCGCCCGTCGATCATCTTCGGCTTTACATTAAAGGTCTTGAGCCATAAGCCGAAGTGTGGGGTAATGCGGAGGAAGGCCTCACACACGACGATAAATAACGAGATGTGAAGGATGGCATCTGGAGCTAGATCATAGAAATCTAGCCCATAATAGAACATGAGCCCTCTTACAAAGGGATCAAGACTAAAGCCAAGCCCTTGGAGGAAGTGGGAGACAAATACGACACTCTCATTGGGTTCAGGAGTAGGAATAACTTGTCCTTGAGCAGGTAGCCTGTGGGGGATTTCGGCGGTCAGATACCTAGCCTCCCTAAGCTTCTTGATGTCCTCCTCTGTGACAGAGGAGGCCACCCACCAGCCTTGAAGGTTGGATCCGGACATGGTTGAAGGTCCGAAGAGCTTAGCCTGAACCTTGGGTGTTGGAACTCAAGGTAGAAGAAGGGAAGGATCGAGCATGGAAAGAGAAGGACATGTCTTGGCCCCTTTATAAAAAGGGTGAATATCAAGCGTCCTCCGCGTGGCCGTTTGGAACTTGCCTAAAATCGAGGAGTCATACTAACAAGAACAGTTGGGTTACCCACACCCATATTGATGAGAATCCCGTGATAAGGGGAACATGATCTCTACTTCGACAAGACGTGCCAATAAAACCGCCTCGCAATACGTGCAGTAGCAGACTCGGAAAAACGGTTCGTAATGACCGGGCCGCGGCGTGATGTCACGCTATGAAAAGTTGTCAGCAGATTATATTTGTGGAATATTGTGCTCTCTACTGTGGAATGTGAAAATTGTTTTGCAGAGCCGGACATGGTCCTTGTGTTCAAAATCTTCTATGGAGTATTCAGAGAAGGAACCCGCCTTGCAATGCTGAAGACAATCTGCACGCCGGACTCATCATCATTGAAGCCTGGTTCAAGGGCTACTGAGGGAGTCCTGGATTAGGGGGTCCTCGGACAGTCTGACTGTATACTTTGGTCGGACTGTTGGACTATGAAGATACAATACTGAAGACTTCGTCCCGTGTCTGGGTGGGACTCTCCTTTGCGTGGAAGGCCAGCTTGGCAATTCGGATATGTAGATCTCCTTCTCTGTAACCGACTCTGTGTAACCCTATCCCCCTCCGTGTCTATATAAACCGGAGGGTTTAGTCTATAGGACAATAACAATCAGAATCATAGGCTAGCTTCTAGGGTTTAGCCTCTACGATCTTGTGGTAGATCAACTCTTGTAATACTCATATCATTAAGATCAATCAAGCAGGAAGTAGGGTATTACCTCCATCGAGAGGATTCGAACCCTGGGTAAACATTGTGTCCCCTGCCTCCTGTTACCATTAGCCTTAGACGCACAGTTCGGGACCCCCTGCCCGAGATCCGCCGGTTTTGACACCGACAATGATACCGCCGCATCCTGGCATCTTGAGGACATTGTAACCATGATAATTTGCTACCATGAACTTGGCGAGGGCCAGATACCCGAGGGATGGCATTGTACGGGAGGCCAATGTGGGCGATGTCAAAGTCGATGAGCTCGGCGTGGTAGTTGTCGCGCTTGCCGAAGGTGACCGGGAGATGCACCTGCTGTCGTGGTACTAAGTCTGGCAGTAAGTATAGGGGGTACGTATGAGGAGGCAAGGTCCTATCTACGGTGAGAATGTACGCAAGTGTTTACGAGTTCAGGCCCCCCTCAGAGGAGGTAAAATCCCTACGTCTCAGTGCCATGGGGCGGTCGACTGGAATATGGGAGTGTGTGTTACAGGGGGTGTGAACCCTTGTCCTAGAGGAGGGGGTGGCTTATATAGAGTGCACTAGGACCCAGCCCACCTCTGTTACAGGGGTTCAATGTACATAAAGATAGGGCGTTACTGATAATGCTAGCTATAAAGTGTTATTAATGCTCTTAAAGACTACGGAGTGAACGCCTGACTATTGCTGTCTTGAGTGACTCCTGATATTCAATAGGTCAAGTGATTTCTTGTATGGTCGAGTGATATCAGGAGGGAGGGGTACACGAGTGACATGACTGGTCGAGTGGATTGCACTCGACACCTTCAATTGGTACTCCCTGTTGTCTCTTGGGTGCCTTTGCTTCTAGGGTAGTGACCTTGGGTAGGGCGTATAGGTCAGGCCTATGACCCTACCCTAGGTCTATAACATCGTCATTAGCCCCCGAATGGATTGAGGTCTGAGTGAAAAGAACGTTGAAGTTAATCTTGTCTTGACTCTAGCGCTTCACAGATACCCGTGTCGGATTGGAGGCCCATGTTGGGACTTCGACTTTGTTTCAGTCGCCTTGATCGATCCTGAAGTTGTCGAGTGGAATTATACCGACACTCGTCGAGTGTTACCTTGACGCAAAAGCTTTGGCGCCATTGGTTAAGGCGTATCCCGGATCTCGCGGGATTCGAAATTTTGGGGAAGCGCGTGAGGTAGAGCGCGCCATAGTAAGCAGGATGGATAGACATGGGCGCCTCGATTTCTGCGCAACCTTTTTCGCCACGTACCCAGCGCGCGACTGTTGCGGGATTTGATAGGATTGATCGGGCCCACGCGTCAGCCACTCGGAAGTGGGTCCTTAAAAGTCGACGGGGCCAAGGCGTGTGCACTATGCACATCCGTCCTCCCTCTTCCTTCTCTGCTTCTCCGCTGCCCTTTTCTCCTCCGCTCTCGATGCCGCCGCGCCGCCACCATGGTGAAGGACAAGACGGCGGTGCTGGAACGCGTGAAGAATGCAATGGGGGCGGCGAAAGTCAAGAAGATGAATCGGGGGTTGTCGTCAAGGTTTGGGCTGCCGCCGGGTTGGATCCAGGGCGATTGGATCCGATCTTCGCTCCGACCATAGGATTTGGAGGAGCTGGCTGATTCCGGTCTGATTGTCGACGGAGCTGCGAGGTTGCCGAAGGGGGAGACGGAGCCTCAGCCGCGGTCGGGTGAGTGCGTCCTGCTCGCCACCCATGCCGACCGTGGTTTCTCCTTTCCTCCGCATCCTTTTTTCCAGGGTTTCTTGAACTTTTTCGGAGCTCAGCTCCATCACTTCTCTCCCAACACCATTACGTACCTCGCCGCGTTTGTGTTCATGTGTGAAAATTTCCTGGATTGTCGACCGCACTGGGGTCTTAAGCACATCCTTACAATCCGCTCCCAGTCGGTGAAGAAAGCGAATTCGAGTGACGAGAGGACGCACATGATCCAAATGTGCGGGGGTTTGGGGATCCAGAAGAGGAAAAGGAGTGCTTTCCCTTCCATGACACTTCCTGAGTCGGTCTAGGACTGGCAGTCGACCTGGTTCTACTGCCAGGATATTGCGACTCCCGGTCAGTCGACCGGTCTTCCCCCTTTCTCTTTAGATCGCGCCCAGCAACCCTCTTTGCTGAAAGTGACTGCTGCAGAGAAGGTGGAAACGAACATGTTGGTCGAGAGAGTGGTCCATTTGGTCAATCGGGGTGTAACCGGCATGGACTTGTTGGATGTGTTTCTCAGTTGACACATCCAGCCGCTCCAGGCATGTGACCACTTGATGTGGATGTACTCCAGAGCCAACGACACCACTCGGGTTCATCCAGAGGAGGTTACGGCCAAGACAGTGGCCTTGTGGCTGAAGGGCATTACAGGAAACAAGGATAACCCCAGGGGAGCTAGGAGAGTCAACCCATTTAGCGCCAACAACCAGCTAGACAAGGTCTGATCTTTGCTACGGGCTGTACTTCAATATGTCTTGTAATTGTCTCTAAATCCGACTGATATTTTTTTGACTTCTTGTCTTGTAGGTTTTTACTGATATGTACTCGATGCCCAACGGTGAACAAGCTCTGGAGCAAGACCAGGAGGGAGAGGACATCGCGAAAGAAAGTGGCGTCTGGCAATCTCCAGAAGATGATGATGCGGAGGAGAGTGATGAGTCGGACGATGATGAGGTAGTCAACTCACCACCTTGCTTAGAGCGTCGATCCAAGCAACTCCAAGATCCAGCGGGCGGGCATGGCAAGACCGTGGCTCCAAGTACTCAAGCACCAAGGCACACTCGGACTTTGACTCCGGAGCCGACGGAGAAGGTCGCCCCTTCAAAGGTTCAGAAGACCTTGCCCAAAATCAAGGTGGACGTTCCTGTTGCATATGGGTGAGTGTTTTATCTTTCTGTGTTTCTTCTTTCCACTGATACTTCTGCTTTGACCGAGTGGATTATGAACTCTTCCAGCCCTGCAACTTCTGCGACTGACATGGACGTTGACAAGGCCCCAGGTGATGAGGAGACTGATGACGCGGCCACTTCCAAAGTTGGTACGCCCTTTCCAACTTGAATTTGTTCTGTCGACTAGATTGTTGGTCGATTGAACTCTTAAGGTTGCTTTTTGTTGTAGCTCCACGGGACATCATTGAACTTCCAGATGATGAAGAAGAAGTGCCTCTGAGGGAGAGAAGAAGGAGGGGCAGAGCCTCAAGCGGAAAGACGACCAGGGGTCAGGTGCCTTAATCAACATCGATGCCTGAGACAGTGGTCCAGCGATCCGTAGATCCGGCTCGGACCAATGTTACCTTTGCCAATCCGTTGTCAACTGACCGTCCTTTGGGGTCGACTGCTCAGGACCCTGTCGCTCCAGTACAACTCCACGCGTCCGACCCTGTGACTGCTCCGACTGCACTACCATCATTGCTCTTTGCTTCATACCAGACTCCAGACGACCCACCGAGTGCTGCCAAGGAGGCTCTTCTCTAGATAAATCTCATGATGGAGCAGATGAAGGTGGTGCATGAGGCCAACTAGGTTGCTTACAATGCCAGCACCGCTCAGCAAGCCAATGTCAAGGTTAGTTGGTTTCCGACTGATCTCTTGAGTAGTGATAATTGCAATCTGTTTCTTCACTGTCCACATGGTGTCTTTGGATGCGCATTTTGGAACCTATTATGTGCATCTATCATGGGTCTGCATTTCGCGTCCAATCACCCACTGGGATGTTTCTGACTTAAAACTGAATAGTTCTTCCACTTGAGTCGACTAGGTTGAGTCGAGTGATTTTCTTAACTAGTGGGGGCACGCCGAGTGCACCCACTGGGAGTAGTCCCCGAGACCACAGTCGACTGCTGGTAGTTAGCTGGGGTCTGAGAATCTTTCCCCCTCTTTTTTTACTCATGTTGGGCAGACCATGCCGAGTATAAAACCAGACCAGTGGGGGCACGCCAAGTGCACCCACTGGGTGTAGTCCTCGAGACTATTGTTGAATGTTTGATTCAGCAGTAGTCTTAGAGCAATTTTCGCTGTGATTGACTTTTGCTTCTGTTGACTGACATATCTTATTTGCTAACTGCAGAAGTCTTGTGATCTTGGAGCTCAACTTTCTGAGATGAATAAGAAGCAGATCAGCCTCAGCCTTCATCTAGAGCTATCCAAGAAGAACCTCAAGAAGGCCCAGGACGAATCAACTATCATGGGAGGCAACCATTCGTCAACCGTCCACCTTAAGATTCTCTCTCTCTTTTTTCAGTCTCTTTGAACTGAGTGATTCCACTCGAACAGATGTGCGTAGTGAAAACCGTCAACTTCAAGCTCGTCTAAAGAATGCTATTTCTTTAGAGAAAATTAGGCAGGCTCTAGGGAAGAAGGATCAGGATCTTGCCGCAGCCCAGAAGGAGGCGCGAGAGAAAACAGCACTTGCGGACAAGAAGCTGGCCTCAGTCAGCAAGTTGGAAGAGGAGAACTCCCAGTTGAAGACCGCCGTTTCTGAGGCCAACCAAGAGGTTGCGCGAATGAAAAAAGACAAGGAAAGCTTGACCGACGAAGTTGGTAGTCTCAAGGCCAAGAAGGGCGAATTAGAGTCTTATCTAGGGCAGCTTGCTGCGAAGATGGTCTTGAAGCTTGAAGGTATTTCCTCCTGTTCGACTGATTTGTTGATGTCGACTGACATGTCTTGTTAAACTGTTGACTCACTACTCTTCCAACTGTGCAGAACTTTGTCAAGACATCAAAGCAAAAACTGGGCGAGTCAAAACGGGTCTTGACCCCATCAACTCTCCTGTCAAGGATGATGTTGCAATGAACATGCTGCGGTTGGAGTCTCGCCTGGACAGTGTTGTGTATTATCTTGCTCGACTGAAGGCTGCAATGACACAGATTGATGCTGAGCTCTGGCCTCAGGCGGAATTCTCATGGGATCTTGAGTCTCTGATGACTCGACTGAATGAAATCCCTGGTCGAGTGCAGGAATGGAAGAAGTCATCTACTTGTTGTGGTGCTGACGTTGCTCTGTCACTGGTCCGAGTGCGCTGCAAGGATGTCAAAGAAGACAAGCTGGCGGCCCTCAAGGTTGCCAACACCAAAAGGCTCACTTTCTAGTCCTTTATGGACACCTTCCTTGACACCTCCACTCGCATCACATACAACATTGACCTTGACAGTTTTTGTGATCCAGCAAGTCCTTCTCCTACCGAGTGAACAAAAACATTATGTCCCACCTTTATTTGCCTCGGAATGCCGAGTGGTTATGTAATCGTTAAACTCTTTCAGGCTTGATGCCTAAGTACTTCTGCCCGTCGCGGTTCTAAACTTTTGCGGGATTTATCTGAACTTGGTTTTCCTTGAATATCATGGCTTTTGCTTTTATTGTTTCTGAATGTCTTTTCGCTCCGAGTGGATTTGATCTTTTCACCTTTCGTCGAATGGATCTGACACCTTGTCGACACCTCGCCGTCCTTGCGGATCAGGATGTAATGTACATTGTACTTGTGACGTAGCTCAAACGCGCTGTTCGGTCGACACCTTGTTCGTCCTTGCGGATCAGGATGGAGCGCATGATGTACTTTTGGCGCAGCTCATACGTGGTGTTCAGTCGACACCTCGCCGTCCTTGCGGATCGGGATGGAGTGTACATTGTGAAGATTGCTCTCCACTAATTGTTTTTTTAACTTAGGCGAGTACGGGGTCGCAGCTAAGTCACCGAGTGGGAGGATTGCTCTCCACTCGGAATGTTTTTAATTTAGGTGAGTATGGGGTCACAGATAAGCCTCTGAGTGGGAGGATTGCTCTCCACTCGAAAAGTTTTTAACTTAGGCGAGTACGAGGTCGCAGCTAAGTCGTCAAGTCGGAGGATTGCTCTCCACTCGGAATGTTTTTAACTTAGGCGAGTACGGGATCGCAGCTAAGCCTCCGAGTGGGAGGATCGTTCTCCACTCAGAATGTTTTTAACTTAGGCGATGA
>NC_041385.1:462927818-462953325 GCF_002162155.2 Triticum dicoccoides | reverse complement strand
GGAGGATTTCTCTCCATTCGAAATGTTTTTAACTTAGGCGATTACAGGGTCGCAACTAAGCCTCCGAGTGGGAGGATTTCTCTCCACTCGGAATGTTTTTAACTTAGTTGATTACAGGGTCGCAGCTAAGCCCCTGAGTGGGAGGATTGCTCCCCACTCGGAATGTTTTTAACTTAGGCGATTACGGGGTCGCAGCTAAGCCCCTGAATGGGAGGATTGCTCTCCACTCGGAATGTTTTTAACTTAGGCGAGTACGGGGTTGCAGCTAAGCCTCCGAGTGGGAGGATTGCTCTCCACTCGGAATGTTTTTAACTTAGGCGAATCAGGTTCGCGTCTAAGCCACCCACTGGGGGATTTGGACACAAATGATTATGGGGAATCAGTCATTAAGATATTATAAAAATCTTGTCTTTGGAAAGCAAACTGAAGTACTCTTATTACAACTCGTCGGGTCGAGTGATTCTAGGTATACAAAGGACGAAGCAGCTCTGCGTTCCATGCGCTTGGCTCGTCCATGTTCTTGGCTATGTTGTAGATGTGGTACACTCCATTGTGAAGCACCTTGGTGATGATGAAGGGACCTTCCCAGGCCGGAGCAAGCTTGTGAGGCCGTTTCTGATCCACTCGGAGCACAAGGTCTCCTTCCTGAAATGATCGAACTGTAACGTTGCGAGCATGGAATCGGCGCAGATCTTGCTGATAGATGGTCGGCCGAATCAAAGCCATCTTGCGTTCTTCTTCCAGGAGATCAACTGCATCTTCACGTGCCTTCTCCGCTTCAGCTTCTGAGAAGAGTTCCACTTGGGGGGCATTGTGCAGCAAGTCACTCGGAAGCACAGCCTCGGCACCGTACACCAGGAAGAAAGGGGTTCGGTCAGTCGACCGGTTCGGCGTTGTTCTCAACCCCCATTGGACAGACGGTAATTCAGTCACCCAAGCTCCAGCATCGTGCTTAGGGTCGCGCCTCAGTCGGGGTTTTAAACCTTGAAGGATCAAACATTCGCCCTTTCTGCTTGTCCATTCGACTGCGGGTGTGCAACGGACGCATAGTTGACTCGAGTGCCTTGGGACGCACAGAACGCCTTGAACTCATCAGAATCAAAGTTGGAGCCGTTGTCTGTGATAATGATGTGAGGAACTCCATATCTGAATATCAACTCCTTGATGAAACTGACGGCAGCACCTGCACCAAGGTTTTTAATGGGCTTGGCTTCAATCCACTTGGTGAACTTATCGACTGCTACGAGCAAATGGGTGAAACCACTCGTGCCGGTCCTGAAGGGCCCAACCATATCCAATCCCCAAACTGCAAATGGCCGGACGAGTGGAATGGTCTTCAAGGCAGACGCAGGCTTGTGGGACATGTTGGAGTAGAACTGGCAACCCGCGCACTTGTCAACTATATCTTTCGCCATCTCATTCGCTCGAGGCCAATAGAATCCTACTCGGTATGCCTTGGCCACGATGGTCCGAGAGGACGCATGGTGACCACATGTGCCCGAGTGGATATTGTTTAGGATCATTCGACCTTCTTCTAGGGTGATGCAGCGCTGAGCCACTCATGTGACACTTTCTTTGAAAACCTGTCCTTTTATCACTGTGAAGGCTTTGGATCGACGGACTATCTAGCGAGCTTCATCTTCATCCTCATGGAGTTCCTTCCTGAGAATGTATGCGATGTACGGTATTGTCCAGTCAGGTGTGATTGCCAAGACTTCCATGATCAAGTCGACCACGGCTAGAACCTCGATCTCAGTCGGGTCAGTTGAACTTATTGGTTGCGGGGGCTCTTCCTTGAAGGGATCTTCCTGCACTGACGGGGTATGGAGATGCTCCAAGAACACGTTGTTGGGGATAGGTTTCCGAGTGGAACCTATCTTCACCAGATCATCAGCATCTTGATTCTTGATTCGTGCTATGTGGTGGAGCTCTAACCCCTCAAACTTTTTCTCTAGATTTCTCACTGCATTGCAATAACCGGTCATTGCAGGACTCCTGACGTCCCATTCCTTCATTACTTGATTAACCACTAAGTCTGAGTTGCCATAGACCATCAAGCGCCGGACGCCGAGTGAAATGACCATATGCAACCCATACAATAGTGCCTCATACTCAGCTTCATTGTTCAAAGAATCAAAGTGAATCTGGAGGACATAACTGAGCTTGTCTCCTCGTGGGGACACTAAGACCACTCCTGCACCAGAGCCATTTAACATCTTGGATCCATCAAAGAACATGGTCCAATGTTCCGACTGAATTTGAGTCAGCTGCTGTTGTTCTGTCCACTCTACGAGGAAATCTGCAATTGCTTGAGACTTGATGGCCTTCTTTGCCTCAAACTTGATATCTAAAGGAAGAAGTTCAATCACCCACTTTGCCACTCGACCAGTTGCATCTCTGTTATTCGGAATCTCTGACAATGGACATCGCTGATGACTGAAACTAAGTGATCAGAGAAATAGTATGCAACCTTCTTCATGGTCAGGTAAATCCCATAAACAAGCTTCGTCATTCCACTCGAACTTGTCAGACTTCTTCATCAGTCAGTAAAGATGCAATGCCTTTTCACCGAGGTGTGAGATGAATCGGCTCAATGCAGCGAAACAACCAGTAAGCTTCTGAACATCATGCACACACACCGGGCGTTTCATTCGGAGGATTGTGCCAATCTTTTCTGGATTCGTGTTGATTCCTCGTTCGAAAATGAGAAAACCGAGCAACTTTCCGCTGGGGACTCCGAATGTGCATTTTGATGGATTGAGCTTGATATCATATCTTCATAAGTTGGTAAAGGTTTCAGCAAGGTTAGTCAGCAGGTCGGAACCTTTGCGTGACTTAACCACTATGTCATCCATGTATGCTTCCACATTCCGACTGATTTGAGTGAGTAGGCACTTCTGAATCATGCGCATGAACGTGGCACCAGCATTCTTGAGGCCAAAGGGCAGAGTAACACAGCAAAAACACCCGAACGAGGTGATTAAAGTTGTCTTTGTCTCATCGGGTCCATACAGTCGGATCTGATGGTACCCGGAATAAGCGTCCAGGAAGGGCAGTCGCTCACATCTCGCAGTCGAGTCGGCTATCTGGATGATGCGGGGCAGAGGAAGATGATCTTTCGGGCAGGACCGATTGATGTGCTTGAAGTCAATACACATTCGAAGTGATTTATCTTTCTTAGGAACCATAACGACATTGGCGAGCCACTCAGAGTGGTATATCTCGCGGATAAACTCAGCGGCCAGAAGCCGAGCCACCTCCTTGCCAATTGCCTTTCTCTTCTCCGTGGCAGACCGACAGAGATGCTCCTTAACGGGTTTTACCTTTGGGTCGACTCGCAAACAGTGCTCAGCCAGTCCCTTGGGTACACCTGGCATGCCAGATGGCTTCCTTGCAAAGATGTCCCAGTTCTGACGGAGGAACTGGATGAGCGCTTCTTCCTATTTGCTGTCAAGTGTAGTTGAGATATGGGTCGAAGCAACATTGGGGTCGGTCGGGTGAATGTGGACTGGCTTGGTCTCGCCGACCAACTGAAATGCGGACTCCGAGGCAGGCCTCTTGGCACGTAGAAAATCATTCGGATCTGCAGTTTTCTGGTACTCTTGAAACTCTACTGTTGCCATCTGCTCATCTGCTATCTTTGCACCATCCTCAAGACAGTCTTCTGCACTCTGACGGTTACTTGAAACCGTTATCACATCTCTGGGGCCAGGCATCTTCATCTTGAGGTATGCATAACACGGTCGAGCCATAAAGCTAGCATAGGCAGGTCTGCCCAGAATGGCATGATAGGCACTCTGGAAATCCGCAACCTCAAACGTCAACTTTTCCTTGTGGAAATTCTTCTCATCGTCGAAAACCACGTCAAGAGTGATTTGGCTGAGTGATTCGGCTTTCTTTCCTGGGATGACTCCATGGAATCGCATGTTGCTCTTGCTGAGTTTGGACATCGGAATGCCCATTCCTTTGAGGGCCTCAACATATAGGATATTCAGACCACTGCCACCATCCATCAAAACCTTGGTCAGTCGGGTGCCTCCCACAACTGGGTCAACCACTAGCGCTTGCCGCCCAGGGGTAGCTACGCGTGGCGGGTGGTCGGACTGGTTGAATGTAATGTTTTTTTATCACTTCAAATACTTTGGTGTTGCCGGAGCAACCATGTTCACCTCTCTGTTAATGACCTTCAGTCGACTTCTACTCTCGAGATCAGCAAAAATCACCAAGGTGGCATTGACATTGGAGTAACCACCATCATCATCTTGATCTTCTTCTTCCTTATCAGACTCTTTGTCCTTTTCATTGGGTTTGCTTTCTCGGAAGCTCTGGATTAGGAGTCGACCTTGTCGAGTTGTATGCTTGGGGAGAATCAGGTTCCCCTCTTCATCCTTATTGGTGTGAATATGGCACGACAAGTCCATCACATCGTCTCCTTCTTGGCCTTCACTTTCTTAGGAATCCAAGGTCCTTTGGGCTTCCCTTTGAACTTTCTTGATTCAAAACTGCTGCCTCGGCAGGACCTGCTGCCTCAAACTTTCGCTTCTGCTTCCGACTAGAATTTCCTCCTCCGGTGTCCTGGGTGACTGTTTTGTGCTTACCACTCTGGAGTCGGTCCTCCTCCTCGCCGTTAGCATATTTGGTGGCAATCTCCATCATCCGAGTGAAGGACATATCTCCGGTCCTACCGAACTTCAGATTGAGCTCTGTGTAGCGAATGCCTTCTTTAAAGGCACAGACTGCTTGGTGATCTGACACATACTCCACTATGTGGTGCAGAGTGATCCATCTCCGGATATAGTCTCTCAAGGTTTCATTCGGTTTCTGCACGCAATGTTGTAGCTCCGGTAGACCAGCAGGTCTTTTGCAGGTGCCCTCAAATGTTCTGGTAAACACTCGGGCCAATTCATCCCAACTCAAAATGCTCCCAAGGGCCAACTGATTCAGCCAGGCCCTGGCAGAACCTTCAAGCATCAGAGGGAGGTGCTTCATGGCCACCTCATCACTGCCGCCACCGATGTGCACCGCCACTCGGTAATCTTCAAGCCAAGTGTCGGGCTTTGCCTCCCCTGTGTACTTGCTGATGCCAGTCGCCAATCTGAAGTTATGGGGGATCTCAGCGGCTCTGATGGCTCTTCCAAAACACTCTGGGCTGGAGACGTGGACCCTGCTTCCACTGGGCCTGTCTCTATCCAGCCCTTCTTTGTATGGTCTGTTCCGGTCGACCAAACCTTGCACAAGGACTGACCTTGCGTCGAAGTCGGGCTCTCTGGGGTCGACTAGAACCCTGCGGTCATTTCCATACGGATGCCTATCATCATACCGCCGGGGTGCGTATGACCCGTCCCTTGGAAGGGGCGAAGGCACTGGACGGTGGTTGTCACGGGCGTACTCATGATCATATTCTCCATGAGCTCTTCCCAGGTGCCGATCTTGGCGGTGATCACGATCTTGGGGTGCCGATCTAGGACTGTGTGCCGACTGAACGGTGTCTGCCCTCACTGATCGACTGCGAATTCTGTTCCATGACTAGGACACGATGGAGTTCTGGTCTTCTGCTGCTCGGAGCAGTGCTCTGATCTGTTCCAAGCCCCTTCTAGCCTCTGAACGAGACAGCTGAATGGACTCTGCGATACATGCAATAGCTGCTAGATTTTGAATCGGTGTGCTGAATACCTGAGTTTCCGGTGGAAACAATTGCCGTGAATGCCGACTGGACCCAGGGATCAGTCGACGGGCACGATCATCGAGAGAATGTTGGAGATTCTCCAAACGAGTGTTCTCAGCCAGCGTGGCCAGGCGCACCGCCTCCAATGCCGGAGCCTCGACGGTTTCCCCTATGATGGGGGTCTGGAGAGCCTCCATGTTGTGGTGGTGCAGCTCCCCCCTCTACTGCGAGCTGAGAGGTTGGGGCTGATACTCCTCATGGCTGAATGACGGGCCATCGCCATCACCATCGCCGCATGAGGACTTCCCCCGCGGTGGGCCGTGATGGGAGTCGACCATGAGGACTTCCCCCGCGGGGTCACAACTCCCGCTCTCGGAAAAGGTGTCTACGAAATCAGCCGACAGGTTGACTAAACCATAGCAAAATACGTCAGGCTCGATCGCCGCGACTTGGGGGGTGAACACCTGACGGGCAACCACGTGCTTCACCCACCGCTGGAGCCGCAATCGACCAGATTGCTTGCGGCGGCATCCAGTAGAGTGAGACGATGATGCAAGGACCGACTGTTATGGAGTCGACGGCTGCCGAAGGAGGACGCCACAGGCACTTGCGTGGAAGTGCGACGAACCACGGATCAGGAGGGCCTCGACGTTGAGAGGGGCTTCCTGGAGCCAGGTGGAGTCGTCGGTGATGAAAGTGAGCGCGTCGAGTCGGAACCCGTGGCCCATGATCAAACCACCGTCGGGAACCATGTTGATGAAGATCGAAGAAAATGCAACCTCGCCGGAAGTTGCTAAGACGCTTTGCCCCACGGTGGGCGCCAACTATCGTGGTACTAAGTCTGACAATAAGTATAGGGGGTACGTATGAGGAGGCAAGGTCCTAGCTACGGTGAGATTGTACGTAAGTGTTTACGAGTTCAGGCACCTCTCGGAGGAGGTAAAAGCCCTACATCTCGGTGCCCTGAGGCAGTCGACTGGAATATGGGAGTGTGTGTTACGCGGGGTGCGAACCCTTGTCCCGGAGGAGGGGGTGGCTTATATAGAGTGCGCCAGGACCCAGCCCACCTCCGTTACAGGGGTTCAATGTACATAAATATAGGGCGTTACTAATAACGCCAGCTATAAAGTGTTATTAATGCTCTTAAAGACTACAGAGTGAACGCTTGATCGTTGCTGTCTTGAGTGACTTCTGGTCTTCAATAGGTTGAGTGATTTCTTGTATGGTCGAGTGATATCAGGAGGGAGGGATACCCGAGTGATATGACTAGTCAAGTGGATTGCACTTGATGCCTTCAATTGGTACTCCCTGTTGTCTCTTGGGTGCCTTCGCTTCTAGGGTAGTGACCTTGGGTAGGGCGAATAGGTCAGGCCTATGACCCTACCCTAGGTCTATATCATCATCACCTGCCCCAGGGGAACAGTGGAGCCATCGGTCACTCTCGAGAAAGGCTTCGTGGGCAGGACCTGGTCATAGGGCACTTGGAGTGTCTCAAACGTTTCGATGGAGAGAACATTGAGCCCCGCGCCACCGTTGATGAGAGTTTTGGTGACGAGGACGTTGCTGATGGTTGGCATGCAGAGCATCGGGGGCGCGCCGACGGTCGCTGAGCACTTGAGCTGGTCCGTGGAGTCAAAGGTGACGGCGTGCTTGGACCATCTGAGGGGACGCGCCGCCTCAAGCTTGGGGAGGGCCGTGTTCACCTCGCAAGAGAACATCTTGAAGATGCGATGAGAGGCAGGAGCCTAAGCACCACCCAGGATATAGGTGATCGTGCGAGGCTCTTGGAAGCCCCTAGCCCCATCGTCTTGCCGGTTGTCATCGTTTCTTCTTGGCGGCGGCAGTGGAGGGAAGCCGGCGTTGCCTTGAGGACGTTCCTCATGAGGCTGGTCCCATCATGGGCCGTCACGAGGCTGGCCCTGCCAGCGGTCCTTGCGGGGCTGGTCGCGCCAGTCCTGACAGGTCGCGGTTGTCCCAGCGGCCTCCACCGCGGCCTCCTCCACGGTCGTAGCCACGATCGCTGCACTCGGGGCGGCCGACAAGGCGCCTGTCTCAGATTACCCTGAGCTCCAGGCAGTCGTTGGTGTTGTTGCTGTGGACGTTGGGGAAGACGTAGAACAGGCAGTTGCCCCTGGGGGGTTCGTCGTGGTCATGGCCATGCTTCATCTCGGGCTCCGCAGCCAGCACGGCGGGACCCTTACGCTTTGCTTCCTTGGCCTTGGCCTTCTTGTCTTCAGGATCAGGCTCTGGGAGGTCAAGGAGGGAGAGGTGGCCTTCTTCAGCCCTTGCACACTTGGTCGCCAGGTTGAACATCTCCACGGCCGAACATAGGTCCTCATGGATGGCGAGCTCCTCCTTCATCTTGACATCCCGCACACCATCAGTGAACGCCGAGATGATGGCCTCGTCTGAAGCCTTCGGGATCTTGAGGCAAACGCTCGTAAAGCGCTGGATATATTTGTGCAAAGTTTTGCCTGGCTGCTGCTTCATGCTCCACGGGTCGCTCAATGCAGGAGCGCGGTTGCGAGTGCCCTGGAAGTTGGCAATGAAGCGCTTGCGAAGCTCATCCCAGGAGGAGATTGACCCCTCTAGGAGGTTCAGGAACCCGGAGCGCGCGCCGTCCTTGAGGTCCATGGGGAACTAGTTGGCCATAACCTTCTCAACACCGCTCGCCACTTCGATGCTCAGCGCGTAAAGTTGGAGGAACTCTGCAGGGTCGGGGGGGGCATCATAGTGCGGAGGAAGATTTGGCTTGAACTTGCCGGGCCAGATGACACGAGCAGCTCCGGGATGAAGGCTCGGAAGGCGGTCGCGCTCACAGGCATGACACACACCGGGAGGGGGGGGCTCGGTCCCGACACCCACGCACCACGTGGTCCAGCGGCGAGGTCTTGGTGTTGGTGCTGGGGCGCTGGGAGTGCGCGCATCGGCCTGCGGCCGCTGCACCACTTGGCAGCTTGCTTCATCTCTTGCCGGCACCCCGTGCAGTGGGTCGCGCGGGGGCGCGTCGCGCCTGGGCTTCGGGTCAGCATTGCATCGTGGAGGAGGATGAGGCATGCCGTGAGCCACGTCGCCCGCCTGGGATGGCGGGGGAGGCAGCAAGTGGGACGGTGCAGTAGCCTCACCGGCGGTGTTGACGAGCTCAGCGATGTGACCGAGCCAATCATCGTAGAGGTCGTTGGTAGGGAGATAACACAGGAGCTCGTGCACCATGAGCAGCAAAACCTGACGTTTGCTAGCCCACGACGAGCGTGGGAGGACGATGTCGTGGCCGGGGTGGGCGATGGAGTCGTGGTGCAGCCATCACGTCGCACCAAGGTGGCAACGACCAATGCTGCTCCCAAGCAGCAGGGTCAGTGGCGGCGTTAGCCACGGGGGAGGCAGAGCGGTGAGGAGCGCCATTCCCCACGGGCATCGTCTGAGCGACACGAGTGCTCCGGCGCTCGACGCGGACACGACGAGCATCAGCCATGGGAGCGATGGGACAGAGGACCTTGACACACCCCTACGTGGTGTGCCAAAGGTCAGATTCAGGGCTCCACAGACCCAAGTAAGGTTCAAACTCTGGGGCCTGTGCGAAGAACTCAACCTATCCAGCCTACCAGCTCGTTGCCCCATGACTTAGATCGATTCACACGAACAAGGAAGAAGATGAACACGACAGTTTACCCAGGTTCGGGCCATCTTGCAGTGTAAGACCCTACTCCTGCTTTGTGGTGGATTGGCCTCACGAGGAGATGAGGATGAACTAGTACAAGGGATGAACAACCTCGCGAGGTTTGGGGGTTAGGGAATGAGTCGACCCCTTCTACAATGGTGGCTAACCTATATTTATTGTGGCCTCAGTCCTCTTCCCCCAAAACATAGGCGGGAAGGGATCCCACGGTGGCCAATTTGAAATGGGACAAGTAGTACATCTTATCCTGACGAAAGGTGGTCTTCACCTGCAAAGCTTCTGGTCGTGGCGTAGTGGTGGGCTTGGCGATGACATCCGTCCTGCCGTGCTGGCGGCCTTGGTCTCGTTGCACCAGAATGGAAACCTTTGCCAGATTCCTCGGGAACCCATGCCTGTCCTTGCCTCCTAAGCACCAAAGACGAAGCTGCCTCCTCTACGCTTGCCAGCGCCCGCCTGCCTTGGTCGTCATGGCTTGCGTCATGGTAGCCTCATGAGGCTCGGTACCTACATAGAAATCTCCGCTCCTCGGGAGGTCGCCTGGGGAGGCCGCTCCTTCGGGAGGTCTTGATGTTGTCTGCCTCGCGAGGCTTGGCCCCTCGCGAGGGTCTTGTCTTGGTGGTCTTGCAGATGGGTCGTACCAGTCCGTCGATGGAGCCACGCTGTGGGCAGCAGGCAGGCAAGTCTGGGTATCCTGATTCCTAGCACGTCGACAGTCCTCCTTTAAGACTAGCCAGTTTTGCTGAAAAATTAACGACGGAAACCCGTCAGGGCCATGTACTTTCAATGGTAAACAAAGCATCATAAACTTCCTTCTCAGTAAATGGAGCCCCAAGTTTAATGCTCATCTGCTCAGTAACCTAGGGCACAATACAATCTAGAACAACCTCAGGCTATAGGGTGGGATCCTTGGTATGTACCTCCTTGAAATAGGATGAGGCCATCCGTTCCATGTCAGAGGGGGCAGAACAGCATGACCCGTCTTCTTTTATCAGGCATTGGATATAATTCTTTCGAGCCCACTAGACTACTCGATGGTGAAGGTACTTTGTCTTCCTCTCACCCTCCTTCAACCAAGTCACACGAGAACATTGAAGCTACATCATCTCCTCCCGATAAAGGAGTTCATCAAGTTGAAATATTTTATTACGGGTAGTTGCATGGTCAGCATTCCCCTGTTGGAGCATGTCCAACTCACCCCTTAATTTCTCGATCTCTTTCAACACATTACCAAACTTGTTCCTGCTCCATTCTTTTAGATCATACATCAACTCCTTTAAGGACAATGCAACAGTACCCAGGTCACCATCTGGACATTTAGTTGCCCACACATGTGCTACCACCTTCGGGAGTGAGGGATCCCTCTCCCACATTATTTCGTATTGAGGGCAAGCCCGACATCACTGGTTATTTACTTCAGGAACCAATTGCACTACAATGGGTAGGTGACTTGAGCATGAAGATGCAAGATGCAACACTTGAGCAAAAGGAAACAACTCCTTCCATGCATCATCCGCACAAGCATGATCGAGTCTCTTGCGAACATTTGCGTTGCCTCATCCATAGAAGTTTATTGAAGAAAACTATCAAAATCTCCAATACAAAATTAGTATTATTAAGTACATAGTAAAAATATATTATTATATTACATCTCTTCAGTGTTGTATAGTTGTTGGTAGTTTCTGTTATAAATTTGGTGACTTCAAAAATATATATAACCGGTTTTCAAGCACCGAAGAGTTAGTTGCATTGATGACATGCACTCCAATAAAATTAAAGTATTGTTTTGTACGCAATTTTAAAATGGATATACAATTCTCTATGCAAATCATGTGGTCAAAACTAAAGGATGCTCAAGCCGCACCACTAATAAGTTTTGCGTCGTTCAATAATTAAATGCCAACAAATATAAATTACCACTAACGGGTCTCTTCACATGGGCGGTGGCGGCCATGGATTTCCCTCCGGATCGTGGCATCGCCCTCATCGCTCTCAGGGGGCGGCAATAGCTGTGGCGGCCCTCCACATGGCGCAGGAGGAAGCGGAGTGGCTCCTCCGCGAGTGTAAGGTGGCGGTTGGGTAAGGATGCTGCACCCTACCGCCGCTGTAAGGACTACTCTGACAATGACGTCGCTTGTGGCGGTGCGGCCGGCAAGGGCGGCACTCGTATGAGGTCACCGTTTGCTATAGGTTAGCCTAATTGTTTTTTACAGTATTTAGTTAAATGGACGAAATATTTCCCATATTATGTAAATTTTGTCTAAGTTTTTTATTCATGTTCGATGAAATTTGTCTAATTTATTTAAATTTGTTTTGGAATAGATGCGGACACGACTGGATGGCCGACTTCCATATCAGATATCGTGCCATTTCGAGGGTCCGCATTGGAGATGTCCTTAGCTAGCTACATACCATATCTGAATCTGAAATTATGTACATGCCTATAACAAATCTTGTTGACTGCATAGACATGAGTTAAGTCTTTAGTAATAACAGAAGCACTTAGCTAGCGGACGCGAACACTTCCGGTGCCTGAATACTATCATCCTATATATCAATATTTACCTCTCAACCATTTCAAGACTCCTCGTCATGTCTGTGATCTCATTCGGGACTCCGAACAACATTCGGTCATCAAATCACATAACTCATATAATACCAAATCATCATCGAACGTTAAGCGTGCGGACCCAATGGGTTCGAGAACTATGTAGACATGACCGAGACAACCCTCTGGTCAATAACCAATAGCGGAACCTGGATGCTCATATTGTCTCCCACATATTCTACGAAGATCTTTATCGGTCGAACCGTTATGACAACATACATTATTCCCTTTGTCATTGATATGTTACTTGCCTAAGATTCAATCTTCAGTATCTTCATACCAAGTTCAATCTCGTTACCGGCAAGTCTCTTTACTTGTTCCGTTATGCATCATCCTGAAACTATCTCATTAGTTACTTTGCTTGCAAGGCTTCTTATGATGTGCATTACAGAGAGGGCCCAGAGATACCTCTCCGATACTCGGAGTGACAAATCCTAATCTCGATCTATGTCAACCCAACAAACACCTTCAGAGATACCTGTAGAACATCTTTATAATCACCTAGTTACGTTGTGACGTTTGATAACACACAAGGCATTCCTCCCGTATCCGGGAGTTGCATAATCTCATAGTCGGAGGAATGTGTATTTGACATGAAGAAAGCAATAGCAATAAAACTGAACCATAATAATGCTAAGCTAACGAATGGGTCTTGTCCATCACATCATTCTCCTAATTATGTGATCCCGTTCATAAAATGACAACACATGTCTATGATTAGGAAACTTAACCATCTTTGATTAATGAGCTAGTCTAGTAGAGGCTTACTAGGGACACAATGTTTTGTCTATGTATCCACACATGTATCATGTTTCCGGTTAATATAGTTCTAGCATGAATAATAAACATTTATCATGATATAAGGGAATATAAAATAACAACTTTATTATTTCCTTTAGGTCATATTTCCTTTAGTCCCCCACTTGCAATAGAGTCAATAATCTAGTTCACATCGCCATGTGATTTAACACCAACACTCATGGTTCACATCGCCATGTGACCAACACCCAAAAGGGTTTACTAGAGTCAATAATCTAGTTCATAGCGCTATGTGATTAACACCCAAAGAGTACTAAGGTGTGATCATGTTTTTCTTGTGAGAGGTTTAGTCAACGGGTCTGTCACATTCAGATCCGTATGTATTTTGCAAATTTCTATGTCTACAAAGCTCTGTATGGAGCTACTCTAGCTAATTGCTCCCACTTTCTATAGGTATCCAGATTGATACTCTAAGTCATCTAGATCAGTGTTAAAGCTTGCATCGACGTAACCCTTTATGACGAACCCTTTATCACCTCCATAACCGAGAAACATTTCCTTAGTCCTCTTTAGGCACCTAAGGATAATTTTGACCCTTGTCCAGTGATCCACTCCCGGATATCTATTGTACCCCCTTGCCATACTCATAGCAAGGCACACAACTGGTTTGGTACACAGTATGGCATGCTTTATAGAACCTATGGCTGAGGCATAGGGAATTACTTCCATTATCTTTCTATATTCTGCCATGGTTGGGTTTTGAGTCTTACTCAACTTCACACTTTACAATACAGGCTAGAACTCCTTCTTTGACTGATCCATTTTGAACTCCTTTAAAATCTTGTCAAGGTGTGTGCTTCGTGAAAATCCTATTAAGCGTCTCGATCTATCTCTATAGATCTTGATGCCTAATACATAAGTAGCTTTACTTAGATCTATTGTTGAAAAACTCTTGTTCAAGTATCCATTTATGCTATTCGGAAATTCTATATCATTTCCAATCAACAATATGTCGTCTACATATAATATAAGAAATGCTAAAAATCTCCAACTCACTTTCTTGTTAATACAGGCTTCACTATAAGTCTTTATAAAACCATATACTTTGATCACCTCATCAAAGTGTATATTCCAACCCCGAGATGCTTGCACCAGTCCATAGATGGATCACTGGAGCTTGCACACCTTTTTAACACCTTTAGGATCAACAAAACCTTCAGGTTGCATCATATACAACTCTTCTTTTAGAGATATCCATTTAAGGAATGCAGTTTTGACATCCATTTGCCAGATTTCAAAAAATGTGGCACTTGCTAACATGATTCAGATAGACTTAAGCATCGCTACAAGTGAGAAAGTCTCATCATAGTCAAGTCCTTGAACTTGTCAAAAACCTTTTGCAACAAGTCGAGCTTTATAGACAGTAACATTACCATTAATGTCAGTCTTCTTCTTGAAGATCTATTTATTCTCTATGTGTCACCGATAATCGGGCAAAGCCACCAAAGTCCACACTTTGTTCTCATACATGGATACTATCTCAGATTTCATGGCCTCAAGCCATTTATCGGAATCTGGGCTCATCATAGCTTCTTCATCGTTTGTAGGTTCGCCATGGTCTAGTAACATGACTTCTAGAATAGGATTACCGTACCACTCTGGTGTCGATCGTGTTTTGGTTGACCTACGAGGTTTAGTAGTAACTTGATCTGAAGTTTCATGATCATTATCATTAGCTTCCTCTCTAGTTGGTGTAGGCATCACGGGAACAGTTTTCTGTGATGAACTACTTTCCAATTCAAGAGAAGGTACATTTAACTCACCAAGTTCTACTTTCCTCCCACTCACTTCTTTCGAGAGAAACTCCTTCTCTAGAAAGGTTCCATTCTTGGCAACAAAGATCTTGCCTTCGGATATGTGGTAGAAGGTGTACCCAATTGTTTCCTTAGGGTATCCTATGAAGACGCACTTCTCCAATATGGGTTCGAGCTTATCAAGATGAAGCCTTTTGACATAAGTGTCATAACCCAA
The DNA here is from genome assembly GCF_002162155.2 of Triticum dicoccoides. Lineage (NCBI taxonomy): Eukaryota > Viridiplantae > Streptophyta > Magnoliopsida > Poales > Poaceae > Triticum > Triticum dicoccoides. The sequence continues at coordinate 462,938,589 of NC_041385.1, read as the reverse complement.
ACTTTTAAGAAACGACAACTTAGGTTTATTGCCAAACCACAGTTCATACGGTGCCGTCTCAACGGAGTTAGACGGTGCCCTATATAACGTCAATGCAACTGTCTCTAATGCATAACCCCAAAATGATAGTGGTAAATCGGGAAGAGACATCATAGATTTCACCATATCTAATAAAGTACGGTTACGATGTTCGGACACACCATTACGCTGTTGTGTTCCAGGTGGTGTGAGTTGTGAAACTATTCCACATTGTTTTAAATGAAGGCCAAACTCGTAACTCAAATATTCACCTCCACGATCAGATCATAGAAACTTTTATTTTCTTGTTACGATGATCCTTCACTTGACTCTGAAATTCTTTGAACTTTTCAAATGTTTCAGACTTGTGTTTCATTAAGTAGATATACCCATATCTGCTCAAATCATCTGTGAAGGTCAGAAAATAATGATACCTGCCGTGAGCCTCAACCATCATTGGACCGCATACATCGGTATGTATTATTTCTAATAAGTCATTGTCTCGCTCCATTGTTCTGGAGAATGGAGTTTTAGTCATCTTTCCCTTTGAGGCATGGTTCGCAAGTATAAAATGATTCATAATCAAGTGATTCCAAAAGTCCATCTGCATGGAGTTTATTCATGCGCTTTACACCAATATGATCTAAACGACAGTGCCACAAGTATGTTGCACTATCATTGTTAACTTTGCATCTTTTGGCATCAATATTATGAATATGTGTATCACTACGATCGAGATTCAATAACCAACCACATTGGGTGTATGACCATAGAAGGTTTTATTCATGTAAATAGAACAACAATTATTATCTGTCTTAAATGATTAACCGTATTGCAATAAACATGATCCTATCTTGTTCATGGTCAACGCAAACACCAAATTACATTTATTTAGGTTCAACACTAATCCCGAAAGTGTAGGGAGTGTGCGATGATGATCATATCAATCTTGGAACCACTTCCAACACACATCGTCACTTCATGCTCAACTATTCTCCATTTATTCTGCAACTCCTATTTCGATTTACTAATCTTAGTAACCGAGCAGGTATCAAATACCCAGGGGCTACTATGAGCACTAGTAAGGTACACATAAATAACATGTATATCAAATATACCTTTATTCACTTTGCCATTCTTCTTATCCGCCAAATTTTTGGGGTAGTTCCGCTTCCAGTGACCATTTCCTTTGCAGTAGAAGCACTCAGTTTCAGGCTTAGGTCCAGCTTTGGGCTTCTTCATGGGAGTGACAACTTGCTTGCCATTCTTCTTGAAGTTCCCTTTCTTTCCCTTGCCCTTTTACTTGAAACTAGTGGTCTTGTTAACCATCAACACTTGATGCTCTTTCTTGATTTCTACCTTCACTAATTTCAGCATTGCGAAAAGCTTGGGAATCGTTTTCGTCATGCCTTGCATATTACAGTTCATCATGAAGTTCTAGTAGCTTGGTGATAGTGACTAGAGAACTCTGGTAATCACTATCTTATCTGGAGATTAACTCCTACTTGATTCAAGAGATTGTAGTACTCAGACATTAAGAGCACATGCTCACTAGTTGAGCTAATCTCCTCTATCTTGTAGGCAAAGTACTTGTCAGAGGCCTCATACCTCTCGACACGAGCATTGATACATCTCCAATGTATCTATAATTTTTGATTGTTACATGCTATTATATTATCTATTTTGGATGTTTTATATGCATTATTATGCTATTTTATATTATTTTTGGGACTAACCAATTAACCTAGAGCCCAGTGCCAGTTCCTGTTTTTTTCCTGTTTTAGAGTTTCGCAGAAAAGGAATACCAAACAGAGTCCAAACGGAATAAAACTTTCACGATGATCTTTCTTGGACCAGAAGCAAACCAGGAGACTTGAATAAGTCGGAGGAGCCTCGAGGCGGCCAAAAGGGTGGAGGGCGCGCCCTGGGGGGTAGGGCGTGCCCCTATCTTGTGGGCCCCTCGTGGGTCTCCTGACCTAATTCTTTCGCCTATATATACTCTTATATGCCCAAACCACCAGGGACATCCACGAAAACACTTTTCCACCGCCGCAACCTTCTGTACCTGTGAGATCCCATCTAGGGGCCTTTTCTAGCATCCTGCCGGAGGGGGATTCGATCATGGAGGGCTTCTACATCAATACCATTGCCGTTCCGATGAAGCGTGAGTAGTTTACCTCAGACCTACGGGTCCATAGCTAGTAGCTAGATGGCTTCTTCTCTCTCTTTGATTCTCAATACCATGTTCTCCTCGATGTTCTTCGAGATCTATTCGATGTAATACTTTTTCGCGGTGTGTTTGCCGAGATCCAATGAATTGTGGATTTATGATCAACTTATCTATGAATATTATTTGAATCTTCTCCGAATTCTTATATGCACGATTTTATGTCTTTGCAAGTCTCTTCGAATTATCGGTTTGGTTTGGCCAACTAGATTGTTTCTTCTTGCAATGGGAGAAGTGTTTACCTTTGGGTTCAATCTTGCGGTGTCCTTTCCCAGTGATAGTAGGGGCAGGAGGGCACGTATTGTATTGTTTCAATCGAGGATAAAAAGATGGGGTTTTGATCATATTGCTTGAGTTAATTCCTCTACATCATGTCATCTTACTTAATGTGTTACTCCATTCTTTATGAACTTAATACTCTAGATGCATGCCGGATAGCGGTCGATGTGTGGAGTAATAGTAGTAGATGCGGAATCTCTTCGGTCTACTTGACACGGGCGTGATGCCTATATTCATGATCATTGCCTTAGATATCGTCATAACTTTGGGCTCTTCTATCAATTGCTCGGCAGTAATTTGTTCACCCACTGTATTATTTGCTATCTTGGGAGAAGCCTCTAATGAAACCTATGGCCCATGGGCCTATTTTCCATCATACAAGTTTCCTATCTATAATTTTAGTTTCCGATCTACTATTCTTGCAATCTTTTACTTTCCGATCTATAAACCAAAAATACCAAAAATATTTACTTTATCGTTTATCTATCTTTATCAGATCTCACTTTTGCAAGTAACCGTGAAGGGATTGACAACCCCTTTATCGCGTTGGGGGCAAGTTTGTTTGATTGTTTGTGCAGGTATTCGGTGATTTGTGCGTTATCTCCTACTGGGTTGATAGATTGGTTCTCAAACTGAGGGAAATACTTATCTCTACTTTGCTGCATCACCCTTTCATCTTGGGAAAGACCAACGTAAGTTGAAGAAGTAGCAGGAACAATTCCTGGCGCCGTTGCCGGGGAGATCTATGCCAAGTCAAGACATACCAAGTACCTATCATAAACTCTCATCTCTTGCATTACATTATTCAACATTCGTCTCTCGTTTTCCTCCCCCCCCACTTCTAAAACAATTTTCGAAACGATTTGCCTTCTCTCTCGTTGTTATATTGTTTGCTTGAGTTTGCCTTTCTATCGTTATGGCCGAATCAAAAAGGGCTAAGGGTTTTCTCCCGGGTTTTAATGCTTTGGATAGCCCCTCTGTCGTCTCTAAGCTCATAAATATAGATGCTACAGAAAGACCTACCGGGGTTATTAATGAGAGTTTTAACAATTTTGATGAAGATGACCCCGGAATTTTTCGTTATTTAGTTGATGAATCTTTGAAAGATGCCTGGGATAGGCTATTAAGGATTCGAGCTAGCTATGTGCCTCAATATCATATTGAGATATACTTGGAAGGCTTCTATGTTGGCTTACCCTCTTCTTTTAAGCAAGTTTTGGATTCTATATTTGAGAATGGTTTACTTGAAGGGGATGCCATTGATTCTTATGAAAAGATGAAAGGTATATTTGGGCACCCTAAAGGTCAAGATGTTGAATCAACTACCCTTATGCGCTTTTATCAAAATGAAATTATCAAAGAGATGAAGGCGAGCTTAGATGCAAATTTTCAAAGTGTGCTTAATCTTTATTCCAGCACTAATGGCCACGTACTTTCACAAAATAGAAAAATAAGCGCTCTGGATAGGAAATTCTCTCTTTATCACCAAAAGGGAGAAGATGACAATACTTAGATCTATTCATATTTTTAAGCCTAGCTAAGGGCGTTAAACAATAGTGCTTGTTGGGAGGCAGCCCAATTTTATTTTTGTTCTTTGCTTTTTGTTCCGGTGTTGCTTTGAACAAATCATCTAGCCTCTGGTTAGATGTGGTCTTGTGTTTTAATTAGTGTTTGTGCCAAGTAAGACCTTTGGGATAGCTTACGGTGATGGTTGTTTTGATCCTGCTAAAAAACAGAAACTTTTGTGCCCAGTAAATAATTTCCAGGATTTTATTGAAACGTGATTTTGATCTGATTATTTTTGATTTGGATTGGTGCACAAATTTCCCAGGTTGTCCTAATTTTTTAGATTTTTCAAGTTACAGAAGTATTCGAGAGTTACAGATTGCTACAGACTGTTCTGGTTTTGACAAATTCTGTTTTCTATGTGCTGTTTGCTTATTTTGATGAATCTATGAGTAGTATCGGGGGGTATGAACCATGGAAAAGTTGAAATACAGTATATATTACACCAATATAAATAAAGAATGAGTTTGCAACAGTACCATAAAGTGGTGATTTATTTTTCTTATACTAACGAGGCTTATGAGATTTTCTGTTGAGTTTTGTGTTGTGAAGTTTTCAAGTTTTGGGTAAGGATTTGATGGACTATGGAATAAGGAGTGGCAAGAGCCTAAGCTTGGGGATGCCCAAGGAACCCCAAGGTAATATTCAAGGACAACCAAGAGCCTAAGCTTGGGGATGCCACGGAAGGCATCCCCTCTTTCGTAACTTTACTTGAGGCTATATTTTTATTCACGACATGATATGTGTTTTGCTTGGATCATCTTGTATGATTTGAGTCTTTGCTTTTTAGTTTGCCACAATCATCCTTGCTGTACACACCTTTTGAGAGAGACACGCATGAATCATGATTTATTTTTTGACAGAAAGACTGTAAGGGAACCCCCTACAGTATAATTGGTGCAACAAACCCAAATTGCAAGTACCATGCCTTGAACCTGGGTGGGTGGGAAGGCATCAGCCCCTTCCCACCACTAGGCTATGCCTTAGTATGCGAATCGTGATTTATTAGAATACTCTATATGCTTCACTTATATTTTTTTGAGCTAGGCAATATTGCTCTAGTGCTTCACTTATATCTTTTTAGAGCACGATAGTGGTTTTATTTTATAGAAATTGATGAACTCTCATGCTTCACTTATATTATTTTGAGAGTCTCTAAACAGCATGGTAATTTGCTTTGGTTATAACTTCAGTCCTAATATGATAGGCATACAAGATGGATATGATAAAAACTTTCAGATAAAGTGCATTGAATACTATGAGAAGTTTGGTTCTTTATGATTGTTTTGGGATATGAAGATGGTGATATTAGAGTCATGCTAGTGGGTAGTTGTGAATTTGAGAGCTACTTGTGTTAAAGTTTGTGATTCCCGTAGCATGCACGTATGGTGAGCCGTTGTGTGATGAAGTCGGAGCATGATTTATTTTCTGATTGTCTTCCTTTTGAGTGCCGGCCGGGGACGAGCGATGGTCTTTTCCTACCAATCTATCCCCCTAGGAGCATGTGCGTAGTACTTTGTTTCGATAACTAATAGATTTTTGCAATAAGTATGTGAGTTCTTTATGACTAATGTTGAGTCCATGGATTATACACGCACTCACCCTTCCACCATTGCTAGCCTCTCTTGTGCCGCACAACTCTCGCCGGTACCATACACCCACCATATACCTTCCTCAAAACAGCCACCATACCTACCTATTATGGCATTTCCATAGCCATTCCGAGATATATTGCCATGCAACTTTCCATAGTTACGTTTATTATGACACACTTCATCATTGTCATATTGCTTTGCATGATCATGTAGTTGACATCGTATTTGTGGCAAAGCCACCTTTCATAATTCTTTCATACATGTCACTCTTGATTCATTGCACATCCCTGTACACCGCAGGAGGCATTCATATAGAGTCATATTTTGTTCTAAGTACCGAGTTGTAATTCTTGAGTTGTAAGTAAATAAAAGTGTGATGATCTTCATTATTAGAGCATTGTCCCAGTGAGGAAAGGATGATGGAGACTATGACCCCCCCAAAAGTCAGGATGATACTCCGGACGAAAAATAAAATAAAATAAAATAAGAGGCCAAAAAATGAGAAACACCCAAAGAAAAAAAGAGAGAAAAAGAGAGAAGGGGCAATGTTACTACCCTTTTCCACACTTGTGCTTCAAAGTAGCACCATGATCTTCATGATAGAGAGTCTCATATGATATCACTTTCATATACTAGTGAGAATTTTTCATTATAGAACTTGGCTTGTATATTCCAATGATGGGCTTCCTCAAATTGCCCTAGGTCTTCCCGAGCAAGCGAGTTGGATACACACCCACTTAGTTTTATTTTTTGAGCTTTCATAAACTTATAGCTCTAGTGCATCCATTGCATGGCAATCCCTACCCACTTACATTGATATATATATTGATGGGCATCTCCATAGCTCGTTGATAAGCCTAGGTGATTTGAGACTATCTCCCTATTTTTGTCTTCTCCACAACCACCATGTTCTATTCCACCTATAGTGCTATATCCATGTCTCACGCTCATGTATTGCGTGAAAGTTGAAAAAGTTTGAGAACATCAAAAGTATGAAACAATTGCTTGGCTTGTCATCGGGGTTGTGCATGATTTAAATATTTTGTGTGATGAAGATGGGGCATATCCACACTATATGATTTTGTAGGGATAGCTTTCTTTGGCCATGTTATTTTGAGAAGACATAATTGCTTTATTAGTATGCTTGAAGTATTATCGTTTTTATGTCAATATTCAACTTTTGTTTTGAATCTTACGGATCTGAACATTCATGCCACAATAAAGGAAATTACATGGATAAATATGTTAGGTAGCATTCCACATCAAAAATTCCGTTTTTATCATTTACCTACTCGAGGATGAGCAGGAATTAAGCTTGGGGATGCTTGATACGTCTCCAACGTATCTATAATTTTTGATTGTTCCATGCTATTATATTATCTGTTTTGGATGTTTTATATGCATTATTATGCTATTTTATATTATTTTTCAGACTAGCCTTTTTAACATAGAGCCTACTGCTAGTTCCTATTTTTTTCCTGTTTTAGAGTTTCGCAGAAAAGGAATACCAAACGGAATAAAACTTTCGCGATGATCTTTCTTGGACTAGAATCAAACCAGGAGACTTGGAGATGAAGTCGGAGGAGCCTCGAGACGACAACAAGGGTGGAGGGCGCGCCTTGGGGGTAGGGCATGCCCCCTGTCTTGTGGGCCTCTCGTGGGGCTCCTAACCTAATTCTTTTGCCAATATATACTCTTATATGCCCAAACCACTAGGGACATCCATGAAAAGACTTTTCCATCGCCGCAACCTTCTGTACCCGTGAGATCCTATCTAGGGGCCTTTTCCGGCGTCCTGGCGGTGGGGGATTCGATCACAGAGGGCTTCTATATCAACACCATTGCCATTTCGATGAAGCGTGAGTAGTTTACCTCAGACCTATGGGTCCATAGCTAGTAGCTAGATGGCTTCTTCTCTCTCTTTGATTGTCAATACCATGTTCTCCTTGATGTTCTTGGAGATCTATTCAATGTAATACTTTTTTGCGGTGTGTTTGCCGAGATTCGATGAATTGTGGATTTATGATCAGCTTATCTATGAATATTATTTGAATCTTCTCTGAATTCTTATATGCATGATTTGATTTCTTTGCAAGTCTCTTCGAATTATCGGTATGGTTTGGCCAACTAGATTGGTTCTTCTTGCAATGGGAGAAGTGCTTAGCTTTGGGTTCAGTCTTGCGGTGTCCTTTCCTAGTGACAGTAGGGGCAGAAAGGCACGTATTGTATAGTTGCCATCGAGGAAAAAATGGGGTTTTCATCATATTGCTTGAGTTAATTCCTCTACATCATGTCATCTTACTTAATGCATTACTCCTTTCTTTATGAACTTAATATTCTAGATGCATGCTGGATAGCAGTTGATGTGTGGAGTAATAGTAGTAGATGCAGAATCGTTTCGGTCTACTTGACACCGACGTGATGCCTATATTCATGATCATTGCATTAGATATCATCATCAGTTTGCGCTTTTCTATCAATTGCTTGACAATAATTTGTTCACCCACCGTATTATTTGCTATCTTGTGAGAAGCCTCTAGTGAAACATATGGCCCCCAGGTCTCTTTTCCATCATACAAGTTTCCGGTCTACAATTTTAGTTTCCGATCTACTATTCTTGCAATCTTTTACTTTCCGATCTATAAACCAAAAATACCAAAAATATTTACTTCATCGTTTACCTATCTCTATCAGATCTCACTTCTGTAATTAACCATGAAGGGATTGACAACCCCTTTATTGTCTTGGGTGCAAGTTTGTTTGATTGTTTGTGCAGGTATTCGGTGATTTGTGCGTTGTATCCTACTAGATTGATACCTTAGTTCTTGGACCGTGGGAAATACTTATCTCTACTTTGCTGCATCACCCTTTCCTCCTCAAGGGAAAAAACAACACAAGCTCAAGAAGTAGCATGCATGAACCTGAAATACCAATTTCATCTCTTGGAACATCTCATATGCTCCGTGGCGTTCAAAACATTTTTGAAGTCCGGTTCTAAGCCGTAAAGCATGGTGCACTAAACTATCAAGTAGTCATCATATCGGGCTTGCCAAACATTCATAACGTCTGCATCTGCTCTTGCAATAGATTTGTCACCTAGCGGTGCATTAAGGACATAATTCTTCTGTGTAGCAATGAGGATAATCCTCAGATCACGGACCCGGTTCGCATCATTGCTACTATCATCTTTCAACTTAGTTTTCTCTAGGAACATATCAAAAAACATAGGGGGGCTACAGCACGAGCTATTGATCTACAACATAATTTGCAAATACTTTCAGGACAAAGTTCATGATAAATTAAGTTCATTTAATCAAATTACTTAAGAACTCCCACTTAGATAGACATCCCTCAAGTCATCTAAATGTTACGTGACCCAAATCAACTAAACCATGTCCGATCATCACGTGAGATGGAGTAGTCATCAATGGTGAACATCTCTATGTTGATCATATCTACTATATGATTCATGTTTGACCTTTTGGTACCCAGTGTTCCGAGGCCATGTCTGTACATGCTAGGCTCGTCAAGTTTAACCCGAGTATTCCACATGTGCAAAAATGTCTTGCACCCGTTGTATGTGAACGTAGAGCCTATCACACCCGATCATCACGTGGTGTCTCAGTACGAAGAACTGACGCAATGATGCATACTCAGGGACAACACTTATACCTTGAAATTTTAGTTAAGGGGTCATATTATAATGCTACCGTCGTACTAAGCAAAATAAGATGCATAAAGATAAACATCACATGCAATCAAAATATGTGACAGGATATGGCCATCATCATCTTGTGCTTTTGATCTCCATCTCCAAAGCAGTGTCATGATCTCCATCGTCACCGGCTCGACACCTTGATCTCCATCCTAGCGTCCTGGTCGTCTCGCCAGCTATTGCTTCTACAACTATCGTTGCCGCTTAGTGATAAAGTAAAGCAATTACATGGCGTTTGCATTTCATACAATAAAGCGACAACCATAAGGCTCCTGCCAGTTGCCGATAACTTATACAAAACATGATCATCTCATACAATAACGTATATCACATCATGTCTTAACCATATCACATCACAACATGCCCTGCAAAAACAAGTTAGACATCCTCTACTTTGTTGTTGCAAGTTTTACATGGCTGCTACAGGCTTCTAGCAAGAACCGTTCTTACCTACGGCACAAAATCACAACGGTGATTTATCAAGTTTGCTGTTTTAACCTTCAACAAGGACCGACCGCAGTCAAATTCAATTTAACTAAAGTTGGAGAAACATACTTTATGCAAAACTAGTTGCATGTATGTCGGTGGAACCGGTCTCATGAACGTGGTCATGTAAGGTTGGTCCGGGCCGCTTCATCGAACAATACCACCGAATCAAAATAAGACATTGATGGTAAGCAGTATGACAATCACCGCCCACAACTCTTTGTGTTCTACTCGTGCATATCATCTATGCATAGACCTGGCTCGGATGCCGCTGTTGGGAAACGTAGCATGCAATTTCAAAATTTTCCTACACTCATGCAAGATCTATCTAAGAGATGCATAACAACGAGAGGGGGAGAGTGTGTCTGTGTACCCTCGTAGACCGAAAGCATAAGTGTTTAGCAATGCGGTTGATGTAGTCGAACTTCTTCTCGTTCCGACCGATCAGTACCGAATGTACGACACCTTCGAGTTCTGCACACATTCAACTTGATGACATCCCTCGAATTCTTGATCCAGCAGAGTGTCGAGGAAGTAGATGAGTTCCGTCAGCATGATAGCGTGGTGACGGTGATGGTGAAGTTATCCGTGCAGGGCTTCGCCTAAGCACTACAAGAATATTACCGGAGGCGTAAACTGTGGAGGGGGGGTGCCGCACACAGCTAACAATCGTTGGTGTGTGTTCTAGGCGCCCCCTCCCCATGTATATATAGGTGGGAGGGGGAGGGGAGGAGCCTTGGGGCGCCCAAGTAGGAGGAATCCTACTTGGGCCCCTAGTCCAATTCGGCCTCCCCCTTATTTTTGTCAAAGGGAAAAGGGGAAGGGGGGAGGAGAGAAGGAAGGGGGGGCCCGAACCCTTCTCCTCCTTCTCCAATTCGGCCACAT
>NC_041385.1:462907444-462927596 GCF_002162155.2 Triticum dicoccoides | reverse complement strand
TACTCCGATAAATACTCGATACTATCCGGAACACTTTCGGTGTCTGAATACTATCATACTATATATCAATATTTACCTCTCAATCATTTCGAGACTCCTCATCATGTCCGTGATCTCATCCGGGACTCCGAACAACATTCGGTAATCAAATCACATAACTCATGTAATACAAAATCGTCATCGAACATTAAGCGTGCGGACCCTATGGGTTTGAGAACTATGTAGACATGACTGAGACACCTCTTCGGTTAATAAACAATAGCGGAACCTGGATGCTGATATTGTCTCCCACATATTCTATGAAGATCTTTATCGGTTGAACCGTTATGACAACATACGTTATTCCCTGTGTCATCGGTATGTTACTTGCCCAAGATTCGGTCACGGTATCTTCATACCTAGTTCAATCTTGTTACGGACAAGTCTCTTTACTCATTCTGTAATGCAGCATCCTGCAACTAGCTCATTAGTTACTTTGCTTGAAAGGTTTCTTATGATGTGCATTACCGAGAGGGCCCAGAGATACCTCTCCGATACTTGGAGTGACCAATCCTAATCCCGATCTATGCCAACCCAACAAACACCTTTGGAGATACCTGTAGAGCATCTTTATAATCACCCAGTTACGTTGTGACGTTTGATAGCACACGAGGCATTCCTCCGGTATCCAGGAGTTGCATAATCTCATAGTCGAAGGATTATGTATTTGACATGAATAAAGCAATAGCAATAAAACTGAACGATCATAATGCTAAGCTAACGAATGGGTCTTGTCCATCACATCATTCTCCTAATGATGTGATCCCGTTCATCAAATGAGAACACATGTCTATGGTTAGGAAATGTAACCATCTTTGATTAATGAGCTAGTATAGTAGAGGCTTACTAGGGACGCAGTGTTTTGTCTATGTATCCACACATGTATCAAGTTTTCGGTTAATGCAATTCTAGAATGAATAATAAGCATTTACCATGATATAAGGAAATATAAAATAATAACTTTATTATTGACTGTAGGGCATATTTCCTTCAGTATCCACTGGCAAGGCCACCCCACAAGCTCCTGATTGGGCGAAAAGGTTAGTTCATGAAAATGTTGTGTAACCGTATTGTGCCAACCTGGATTCAAGTTATGGATGGTGTCTTGTCTGTAAAATATAATTACTGCTTGAGGATATGGGGAGAGCGGGTTAAATTAGTAAATCAAGTCTGACTGCAAACATGCATGTGTGACATCGATTTGCTTTGTACACAAGGTGAAATCGACCTAGAGAGTGACATGTAGGTGGTTTGTCTGAATTTGGAGATTAGTAGGATGGTCGGACCAGTGGTGTTTCTGCATTCAAACTTGTGCATGACTATGCTTTGCTCTGGTGCACGAACTGCTGAAAAAATTATTGGAATATAATCCACTGAATACATTGGTGCTAGATTTGCGAAGTTGATGTTTGCTAAATTGTTCATAATTGTGGACGGATTTATGAACAATTTTGAATAACGCTAATTGTTGAATGTGTGCACCGTGTAGGTGTGGCGGTCAGTGGTAGGTTGTCTACAAAAATGCACCGATCCAAGTAGTTCCCGAGCAATTGATTTGGGAATGCACCTAATAATGGAGAGATTAGAAGTGTCAACTGTTTTTAGTTTAAGCCAAGACATGCTTGCACATGAGCGGTGAGCAGGGGTGCATTACAAATGAAGATGTGTGTACCCGTAGGCTGGAATTTTCTTAGAATAGAATTGGTGGGGTTTTGGAAAGGCATGCCAAGTGTTTTATCAAATAGGGAAGATTGTACGGAATCGGTATTGTTGTTTGTCACTGTTTTTTATGTAAAAATCGTGCTCAGCGTGTGGCAAAATTTCTTGTTTCTCATGCAGGATAAGAGTGCGCTCAGCCGGACCATGTAGACAACATGCCCATCGAGGGTGACAGTTCTTGAGAAAGCTCTCAGCGGTTTGCTGGGAATCCTTTTGACAGTGTAATTGTGCCGAAGCCACAAATAAGTTTTGACTCATGAGGGGAGGTGGATGATTTCTACAACATTTATTCTCGGGAGAAAGGTTTAGGTATTAGATACAGAAAGATCAGATTAAATGTTGAAAGGGAAAAATGCATGCAGGAGATAGTATGTGGATGGGCGGTTAGTGACTCTTGGTCTATTGTGTTGCTTATCCTTGATAAGGTTGTCACGGATAGATTATAATGGGTGGTACATTATAGAACACAGGGAGAAGGACAATCATTCTTTATCACCAAATTGCATGGAGACAACTTGATGTAGGGTGGAACCCTATGTGGACGATCTTTCACGTTTGGAGTGTATCCTACGGGGAAACACGAAGAACGCGTGGAAGAACACGAGGAAATCACGGGGAGGAACGAGGGAAAACACTCAACCAACAAGGAATCGGTCACACAAGTGCTAGATCAAAGAACACAAAGAGATACACGAGATCCAATGTCAACAAAGGTAAGGATACATAGGAACCGTTCTTCTCCGTGAGGAGGCCTTGAAATCCACGAGGGGATCTTCCCACGTGGGGGTCTTGAATCCGGTAGGATCTTCTCCAAGGAGGCCGCGGTCTCTCACGAGGAGGAGATCCGGTGGATGAGCAAAGCTCTATCTCTAATTGAGCTAAATCAACGCTAAATCTTATCTAGGAGGAGGTGGAGGAGTATATATAGTCTAGGGCCTCGAAGGTGTAAGTGAAGGGGTACATGGGCTGCGGCCCAACACACTATGCGCAGACAGGCGTCGGACGTCCGGAGGGTTCCGGTCGTCCGGAGGCTCGGGAAGGTCCGGACGTCCGGTACTCTTCGAACTTCCGTAGATTCGGCTCGGGTGCGCTTCGGTCAGATGTCCGGAGGGGGCCGGTCGTCCGGAGGCTTGCGGGGTCCTGGATGTCCGGAGTTCTTTGGATGTCCGCAGATTCGGTTTGGTGGTCGCTGGCATGGTCGTCCGGAGGGGCCCGGTCGTCCGGAGCCTGGGAGTCGTCGGACGCCCGGTCCTGGTCGGACGTCCGGCCGCTGTAGCTTCGGGCAGCTTCTTCTCTTGGTCCTTGTACTTGGTGTCCTCGCCGTCTTGTCCATGGTCTTCGTCCTTGTTCCTGGTCATGCATAGCACATATATATGAGGTAGTAACCATGTCTCACATGTGGGAAGTGAAGGTTCGGAGAGGAGCGAGTTCACCTTGTGTCCAATGGCGTATAGTTGAGGTCTCGTCATAAGTCCTCTTAGGGTTTGGAGAGTAGTCGGAGTGTACATGGGGATGAACGTGGGATGCTCCGCATCATCTCCCCCCCCCCCCCTTGGGAAAGATCCGACCTCGGATCATGATCCTCATCACCATGGAAACGGTTGTTGTAGACGGAATTGTAGTTGGACAAAGTTGAAGACATGGCGCAATCCAAGTAGTCCAAGGTGTCGCCGGAGTGATAGATATGCAAAAAGAGCAAACACAAGCAACACTCGGAAATACAATGGTTAGCGCACAGAAAGTGTCCATCATGTAAGAATGAGTCCGTGCGGCAAGATTGGTCGTGACAAAATGCATGAAGCTTATCTAGATGACCTAGAATGAGATGCAAAGCATTCATGGGATAACTAGCATGGTGCACAAAGCGACAAATTCTACCATTGTGCAAAATGATGTCATAGAGGGATGGTTTATCAATAGCATGAATATTTCTATCGATGCTCAATATGATTATGCTATCACGCCATTGATGGTAGGCAATATGATCATTATATATGAATATGCCATCAAGGAAGATCACAACAAATTTGCTAAGGAAGTGAACAAGCTCATATATCATGGATGACATGGAAATAGATGCAACAAGACAAGCATAATGTGAGTCAATCCATGCATATGGTGCAAACTTGTGGTGAGTATGATAAGTCCATCGAGCATGACATGTATGAGCACAATCAACAAATATGGAGGTGTTGGTGTACCAAAGCTCGATGTCGAGGCATGAGTGGAGTTTCAAAGGTGCATCCAACAACTGCGAGCGCTCCTCAATGTGAAGGTCCATGTAGCCAATCTCCAATGTTGCTCCTCCGTTCACGAGATGTATCATGTAGACAACAAGAAGGAAGCAACAATGAAAGAGTGACCCATCCAATATGCGTATTTGAGGATGGCTCAAAGAGAAGGCGGTCACCTTTAGGAGTTTCTCAAGGATGATGGAGTCACGCATCTTGTATGCCTTCACATAACCAATATGTCTCGTGGTGGTACCGCCTTGTAAATCCTTCAAAATGAAAGAACATGACAAACACTTGGAAAAACAAATGAGGTTAGTGGAAGGGCAAAACCTATCATTCGTGTGGTAAGATACCCAACAAGTGTATGTATCATGCTCATTATAAGAAATGACAAGGGAGTATTGCATAGTATGGAGGCATATGATGCGAGAACAACCAAATGCAATAGGCTCAATCAAACAAGCATGCATCACAAGTAAGGTTTCAAAGTCTCTAGGATCAATAAGCATAGTATGGTTGCAATCAATACAAGGTGATATGAGAGATGCAACTAATGGAGACAAGAGACATTGATCATGACAAATCAAGTGAGAGGCATGATCATATATGTCATCAACCCAAGAAAGCAAGTGATAGTGGAACATGGGTGATGCAACCAAGCAAGCAATCATAGGAATCAAGTCAAGCATGCTAGTAGTGCGAAGATGCAACATACTAGAAGGAATCATGGCAATCATGTCATGTGTGAAAATAGTGGGCATACAAAATGCACATGACATTTCACAAGCATAAAGGCAAGATATGAGCAAAATAGCATCAATAGCATGGGGCACATGATAAACATGGCAATAGCAACAAGGATCTCCACCAAGCAAGCAAATACACATAGAAGTAGCATAATGGTGAATCATGGGTAGATGCAAGAAAGGGTCACAATGGCATGGCAAAGGCATAGGAGCAAGCATAGCATGCAAAGTGAACACGGTAAAATGAGCATAAGGTGACAAATGGTAAATAGCCCATAGCCGAGTGAGAGCCAAGTAGAAGAGATGTGCGTAGTCCTTGCACGAAGGGAATGGTGGTAAGGATAGTCCACGGGATCCCAAGTCGTCGTTGCTCTCAAGAGCTCGTTTCATCAACTCATGGGATTGTGAGGTTGACGAGTGTTCATAAGTACCTACACAAAACAAAGACAAAGAGAAAATTGTGTGCATGGTATATGTACACATCATCCATCATGATGCGCACGGGCATGTGTCGGTTAGCACAAAATATCCAATGCTCAAATAAATGAGATGCGTGATATAGAAACATGTCATCCATCATGATAGGTTTGTTATTATGTATAGCATAATGGAGACTCAAATTGTGTAATGCATCACGAGCAATATCTAGAGCATTATTATTCATGGGATGCATAAGGTGCACGCAATCATGGGAATCATGCAAAGTATGGAATGCATCAAGATCTCCTAATATGTATGAGGAAACTATGGGGGTCTTCTCATGAGCAAGAGTAGAAACATTACATGGAGAATATTGACAACATCCAAAACAATGCATATTCGAAACAATGTGATCATGGCATGTCATCATAGATGAATTGCACAAATCATGTAAAGGAAGCATGGAAATATCATCACAAGAGAAGCAAAATCCATTGACCATCATCTCATCATCTATGCCATAATTGCAAATGGGATTGATTTTAATGGGGCATGCATAGTTACTATGTTGAGATTGTAATGAGGTAATATCGGAGATCTCACTCATAACATATGACAAGTTCAATGGATTGTCAAACATGATGTGACCAATAGAATTTTCACATGATATCCTATGTAGCATATCATCACAACTAGGCAACTCAACATGCTCATCATCATATTCATCATAAATAGGTAAGTCAAGGCATGAAGAAGTCGCACTAGCATGAAGCATGGGAATAGGTGGATCAACATCATGCAAGTAATCAATGTCAAGAGCGTCCACTAGTGGGACAAGAGAAGCACCATCACCTATGTTACCTTTGGAGCGTCGCTCGTGTGTTGTAGGTGAGGTGTTGAAGATCCACTCGTTGTCATCTTCATCTTGATGGAACCATGTGGGGGGTTCATCATCGTCCACCATGGCCATCGTCGTATCCAATGGAGGAATAGACTCGTCAAGGATAGGCATGTCGTCATGTAGGAGACCTAGCACCATAGAAGAAAACACACTAGGAGTAGAGGTTAAGTCGTTAGAAATCATAATGGCCTCACATGTCGTGTCAACTACCTCACTCTCTAAGTGTTGTGGCTCACTCACTCCCTCAAGGATGCTCTCACTCATATGGTTGGTGGAGTCACTCAAATGGCTCTCAACCTCACATAGGATGTGTGGCATGCTCTCATGTGTGGGGCTAGTGGTGGTCACACTCATCCTCTCATAGGAAATGCTCTCAATGTCATGTATGGTGGATTCACTCATGTCACTCATGTGGTGGTGGCTCTCCTCACATGGCACTTGGGGCATCTCGACATATGTGGATGCCGGAGAGATGCAGGTGCAAATGTGTCCATGCGCGGTCGCGTAGCTTGACTTGGAGTAGGAGTCCAATATGGGTGCCGTCTTCATGTTGTTGAAGAGGTTCGCGCTCATCGTCATAGTCGAAGGGGATGGCCCTTGCTCGACCGTCTTGTTGCCGTCTTGGTGTTGGAGGCCCATATGATGTGGCACCTCGTAGCTCGTCTCCATGACCGAAGGGAATTTCCCATGCTCGGCCATCTTCCTTATGGGGCTTCCGAAGATGGAAGTGTCACCCTCGCTTGTAGGTGGTCGCCTTGTTGTTGAGGATGTCGATGTAGGCGAACTCATGGGAAGTAGGCGAAGATGTCGTACGTCCAAAGGCGAAGATGCCTTGAGAACACTTGGCAAAGATGCCGAAGTGGTTGAATTAGCCGTAGCGCCGTCTTGGTGGTGGTCATCTCGCGGTCTTCTTTTGTGCTTATGAAGATTGGACTTGGCGTGAAGTAGGGCTTGTTGGGACTTGTGCATTTGCGCTTGTGGAGCATCTTCATGATGATGATGTCGTTGTCGTGCTTGAGCTCGTAGAAGATGTCGTTCGTCGTCGTCGTGCACATAATGCTTGGATGTGACTTGCCCTTCATGACGATGTTGATCACGAATGTGATGGTGGTTGCCATGTAGATGTGGACTTGGACGATTTGCGCTTGCATCTTTTTCGTGCTCCGAAGACTTGTGTCTTGAATGTCGCCGCCTTGAAGATGATGAAGGGGAAGTAGACTTGAGCAAGGTCCGAATCTCCTCCATCCTTGCATCTTGCTCCTCTTTATGTGCGGCAAGCTTGTTGTCAATGTAGTCCCTTCTACTTTCTTCGGAGTGACAAATGTTGATGGAGATGTTCTCGATGCGCTCTCGCAATCTTGATTGTGCGCCTTGCACTTGTCGTTGTAGATCGAAGATAGACGCTTTGGAGATGTAGTTGTTCACGCCGTCGTTGTTGTCGTAGACCGGAGAAAAAATGCCTTGCCTATCCATCACAAAACTCAAGCAAATATGAGTGGGAGAAAGAGAAGAACTTATACCAATGTACCTTGACCGAAGTTGACAATGAATTAAGTTCACTCAAATGCGGACAATGAAATAGCACTATTGGTACCAATCCTTGTCGGTTCTCACACCTACACAAGTAAAGCTTATAGTGGAGCTCGGTGAGGATAGTGGCACAAAAATTTGATGCAAAATGTTAGCAAGAGTCAATAATGTTGAAAGAGATTCACAAATTCGCAAGCGAAACAAGTAGACCAATAGCAAAGAATGGCACACGGAAACACACACACAGATAGATAAATGGGGTCGTGCAACCAAGGAATGAGCACAAAATGTGGAATCCACGGAAAACGCTCGTGTTGCACAACTCAAGAGAGACGCTAGCACGATTGCTCAATAGGCGGATACGACACTTGTGCACAACCTATAAGATGCAGAATGGATATACTTTCTATCCCAAGTATGCTATGTATGTATGGTTCCCGGTGTTTCTCTCAAGATGATCCAAGATGATCGGATATGACAATCTTATGTGCAATGTGGTATGATGCTATGGCACTTGCTTACAAGCTTCTTTCCTCTCTTTCTTTTGCTTAAAAGCTTTATTTGTTTTTTTTCTATGACCACTTTTGCACAATGCACAAACCAAGATAGCAATTGTGTACATGCGGGAATAAACTTGTGACACAAGATATGATACCAATATATGCACCACAATGGTATGGTATGTATGCTATGGGAAGTATGATCACTAATGTGCACAAGTAACGTTGTCGGCAATACTCAAATGGCTAGTCTCGATAGGCAAGTAACGCAAAGTAGGCTAGGGGTTAACAATGCAATGGCAAGGGGAATATACAATGGTGTCGTCGAGGTTACCATCCTTTGCGATGATGAGTGGCGGTGTTCTTGATGTAGATACCAAGATGATGGAGACTCGTCCCTAAGTAGCCGAAACACCTTAGGAAACGGAAAAACAGCAAACTCAAAATCACAAATGACAAATGTCAATGGTGGTAGCGGAAAGCGGTGGTGGTTTGCACTTGGCAATGCAGAAGTGGAATGATGGGCTAAACACGTCTCCGAGTTGAAGTTGCCGTCCCTAAGTAGCCGAAACACCTTAGGAGACACAAGCCACAACTCAAAAAAGCTCAAACAAAATTGGGTTAAGTTGGGGTGGAAGTGTATGGTGGGTAAGCCTATGCGGAAGTGGTGGCGGTGGTTGATGAAGAAGCAATTGTCCCTAAGTAGCCGAAACACCTTAGGAGACTCGAATCACTACTCAAGCAACCACTAATGCTATGGTGAACAAATTGGGTTAGGTTGCGGAAGTTGGTGGTGGCTATGCGGATGATGTGGTGGAAGGCCTAGGCAAACTTGCCAAATTTTCGAAAATTTAATGGAGTCAAATTGTGTTGGTGGTATTTCTGTGGGATGGGGGATGTCAAGAGCTTCAAAACGAGCTAAAGAACGTCAAAATCGGAGTCGGATGAATTAGTTATGGCCGAAACAAGAATCAGCCGACGTCAAAACCTACAGGTTACGGACGTCCGGAAAGGTCGGATGTCCGGGGCGTCGGACGTCCGAAAAAGTCGGAAATCCGTAAATTCGGTTCGGGTTAGGGGTTCCGGTCGTCCGGAAAAGGTCGGACGTCCGGTCGTTCCTGGGGCTTCGGACGTCCGTAAAACTCCGGTCGTCCGGTGGGTCGGGGTCAACGCGAGATGCGAGTTCGGGGGCGCGATTTTGGGCGGAAAATGGAGATTTCGGGGTCAAAATTCGCGGGATTTCATGGATCAAAGATGGGGAAACTTGGGGAAATGCTAGATCCACTCGAAACCAAGCAAATCCACGGATCAAAATCAACAAAACATCATCAAACCAACAAATCACAAAAAAAATTGGGGCTATTTTTGGTGGGGATTTTCGGATTTAGGCAAGAACACAACAAAATCAAGCTAGAAAAACAGGGGTAGGGGCTCCAAAAATGTGATCAACATGGCCCATGATACCAAGATGATGTAGGGTGGAACCCTATGTGGACGATCTTTCATGTTTGGAGTGGATCCTACGGGGAAACACGAAGAACGCGCGGAAGAACACGAGGAAATCACGGGGAGGAACGAGGGAAAACACTCAACCAACAAGGAATCGGTCACACAAGTGCTAGATCAAAGAACACAAAGAGATACACGAGATCCAATGTCAACAAAGGTAAGAATACATAGGAACTGTTCTTCTCCATGAGGAGGCCTTGAAATCCACGAGGGGATCTTCCCACGAGGGGGTCTTGAATCCGGTAGGATCTTCTCCGAGGAGGCCGCGGTCTCTCACGAGGAGGAGATCCGGTGGATGAGCGAAGCTCTATCTCTAATTGAGCTAAATCAACGCTAAATCTTATCTAGGAGGAGGTGGAGGAGTATATATAGTCTAGGGCCTCGAAGGGGTAAGTGAAGGGGTACATGGGATGTGGCCCAACACACTGTGCGCAGACAGGCGTCGGACGTCCGGAGGGTTCCGGTCGTCTGGAGGCTCGGGAAGGTCCGGACGTCCGGTGCTCTTCGGACTTCCGTAGATTCGGCTCGGGTGCGCTTCGGTCGGACGTCCGGAGGGGGCCGGTCGTCCGGAGGCTCAAGGGGTCCTGGACGTCCGGAGTTCTTCGGATGTCCGCAGATTCGGTTCGGTGGTCGCTGGCACGGTCGTCCGGAGGGGCCCGGTCGTCCGGAGCCTGGGAGTCGTCGGACGTCCGACCGCTGTAGCTTCAGGCAGCTTCTTCTCTTGGTCCTTTTACTTGGTGTCCTCGCCGTCTTGTCCATGGTCTTCGTCCTTGTTCCTGGTCATGCATAGCACATATATATGAGGTAGTAACCATGTCTCACATGTGGGAAGTGAAGGTTCGAAGAGGAGCGAGTTCACCTTGTGTCCAATGGCGTATAGTTGAGGTCTCGTCATAAGTCCTCTTAGGGTTTGGAGAGTAGTCGAATGTGTACATGGGGATGAACGTGGGATGCTCCGCATCACAACTCATTGGCTGTCAGACAAACACATTGATGTGTATAGTAAGGAACTCATCAAGCAGCTCCGACAGAACAATGTCAACCTAGGGAAGGTGTACATCATCATAGGGAGCTTCTTGGTTCAATGGAAAAGGTGTCATTCATGAAGCGATTCCTAAAGAATTTGTGTGGGAAATTGAGTAAAAAACAAGCTGATGATGACACGAGGAAGACAATGGAAATGTTTGTAGGGTTATGGTTGAAAGATCGACATTTTACTTATTGGGCGTAGACTAACAACGAGGTTTGTGATTCTAGCATTCATCTGATCTCATAGGTTCTCCGGTTTAATTTAGTGAAGAAAGTTCCCTCACTGACTGTCAACTGTACATCCGGTATCAAAACCATTTAAAGCATTTAAAGTCAGTTACTTGACACATTGCAGTCATGGCTGGATTTTTTAGACTAGTTGTCTTTGTTTTTGAATTTTGAATCTGATGAGCAGGAATGGCGTGCAATTGTGTACATAAGTGCTCCCAGTGACTGCTTGTGGGAGGTAGGTACTGAACTTGGCCATCGGTGAGTTCTATTCAGATAGTAGATAGGCCACATGTTGTAGGGTGGAACCCTAGATGGAGATCTTTCACGAATTGGAGGGGGAATCCCCAAGAACACGAAGAACACGAAGAACACAAGAGGGGAGAAACACTCTAACTGACTAGATCCAATCACACATGTGCTAGATCCAAGAACACACAAGAGGTCACAATTATCCAAGAACAACAAAGGAAAGATACAAGATACTAGTTCATCCCAATCCTATGAGGAGAGAGGTCTTGATGATCCTATGATGGGGACCCTTCCCAAGTTGGGGGCTTGATATCCACTAGGGATCTTCTCCTAGGAGGTCTTGATCTCCTAGAGGAGTGGGTACAAGGAGCAAAGCTCTCTAAATCATCTCATATACTTTGCTATCCTCTAAATGAGCTAGGAGAGGGCTATATATAGTCTAGGGATGAATTGGGGGAAATGGGGTTACAAAGGACCAAAAAGTCCCTAAAATAAAAACAAGCCGGAGGAGGGGCCGGGCACCAGGGGGTCTTAGGCCCGGGCACCCGGGGGCGAGTGCAGCGGCTGTAGGGGCCAGGCCGGGCACCCGGGGGTGAAGGCTCGGGCACCCGGGGGCGCACTGGGCCGGCACGGGAGGTGGCCCGGGCACTCGGGCTACGGGGCCGGGCACCCGGAGTGGGCTGGGCCGGCGGCTGGAAGTGGCCCGGGCACCCGGGGCTGCGGGGTCGGGCACCCGGTACGGCTGGGCCGGCGGCCAAAAGTGGCCGGGCATCCAGGGTTCAACCGGCTGGGCACCCGGGGCCGGCTGGGAGTGACGCCCAGGCTGCGGCCGGGCACCCGGTGCCGAAGAACCCGGGCACCCGGGGTGTCCAGGGAGCTCCGACTCCTCTCGTTCTTCTCGCTTCTCTCCTTCTCCTTCTTGTGTGTCCGGGTCTTCGTCCTCGCTTCCACACGGTCATCTCCTCGGTACCTGAGAGTGCAATATATCTCCGTTTGAGGTAGGATCCGGTTCACATGTGAAATCAAATGGAGTTCGAAGAGGAAATAAGTGACCTCGTTCTCGATGGCACGTGTGCGAGCTCTCGTCATAGGTTCTCTCCGTGCTTGCGGTGGTGGTGTGACATCTATGGTGATGGTCGAGGGATGATCTGCATCATCTCCCCCCCCCCTTGGGAGAGATCCGTCCACGGATCGTGATCGTCATCGCCATGGTAATGAGATGGCATCACCGTGTAGAAGTGGACAACCACCAAGCACTTGTCATGTGGAAGCTCGAAATGGGCACTCTCCAATGTCGCACCGTCTTGTGATTCCTTCAGAAGGAGCAAGTACAACAAACACTTGGAAAAACAAATGTGGTTTGTGTTAGTGCGAAACCAAGCATTCAAGAGGTGATTCACCAAACAAGTGTCGCCATCAAGCATAGCATATGGTGTGACAAGGGAGTGTGGCATGGCATGTAAGCACATAAATTGAGCACATGGAGAAGCATCATGGAAACAATCATGTAAATGTGAGGTAGCGATGCAAATATGTGGTTCAAGAGAATAAGCATCTACCTCAAGCTCATAGAAATCATGCATAAGACTCTCAATGAATGGTCTATGGTAGGCATAAGAGTCATTCACAACACCAAATGAAAGGCAATGTCTAAACACATGGGTCAAGTGCAAGACAATCCAAGCATAATGTGCATATGGGGTGGTGAAGATAGTGTGCCACTCAACACAAATGATATAGCAATTGTTCAACATGTGTGAGGCAATCAAATCAATCATGTGATAAGAAATGGGACATGGCATATGTGAAGTAATGACATTGTTGCAACCAAACATATGATATGAGCAAGTAATCCAAGAATTGGATGCAACATGAGAAAGCATAGAAATCAAGTCGTGCAAACTAGTGGAGCTAATATGCAACACACTAGAGGAAATCATGGCAATCATGTCATGTGAGCAAATAATTGATATAGGAAGTGCACATGACATATCACAAGCACGAGCGCAAAGCAAGATGAATGTATCATCATAGGCATGGGGCACATAACAAACATGGCAATAACAAGCAATGTCTCCACCAAGCTTGCAAATACACATACAAGAAGTAGAATCAATCATCATGTGTAATGCAAAGCATGGGTCACAAATGCATGGCAAAGGCATAGGAATGAGCATAGCATGCATAGTGAACATGGCAAGATGGGCATATAATATGTAATGGACAATAACCCATAACCATGTGAGAGCCATGTAGAAGAAATGTGCTAAGTCTTTGCATGAAGAGAGCGGTGGGAAATACAATCCATGGGATTCCAAGTCATCGTTGCTCTCTAGAGCTTGTTTTGTCAACTCATGGGATTGTGAGGTTGACAAGTATTCATGGGTACCTACACAAAAGAGACACAAACCAAAGAAAGTGTGTGCGTGGTAAATGTACACATCATCCATCATGATGTGTATGTGCACGTGTGAGTTAGCACAAGATAAGCATCGCTCAAAGAAATTTGATGCATGGTAGAGAAATATGTCATCCATCATGCAATGATAGTTATTGTGTTCAACATGATTGGGATGCAAATTATAGCAAGTGTGTGACAGAACAATATCATTTTCATTCATGGGGAGCATATTGTTCACACAATTATTGGGATCGTGCAATGGATGGGATGGATCAAAATCCCCTAACATGTATGAGGAAACTATGGGGGTATCCTCATGTGCAATAGTGGAAACATCATATGGAGAATATGAACAACATCCAAAATAATGCATATCCGAAGCTAGGTGGTCATGGCATGGCATATGAGATAAATGATGCAAAGGGAGCATATCAATACCATCACAAGAGAAACAAATGCCAATAACCAAGGGCTTGTCATCTATGCCATAAGTGCAAATTGGGTTTAATTTGATGGCATATGCATAGTCACTATGAAGAGATTGTAAATATGACATATTGTTGATCTCATGCATAGCACATGACAAGTCAAGCGGATTGTCAAACATGATGTGACCAAGAGAATTATCACAAGAAATCCTATGTAACATGGCATCACAACTAATAGACTCCACATGGCAATCATCAAACTCATCATAAATGGGTAAATCACCGCATGGGTAAGTCGAACTAGAATGAAGCATGCCAATAGGTGGATCAACATCATGCAAGCAATCAATGTCAAGAATGTCCACTAGTGGGACTAGAACATCACCTTCACCTATGTTACCTTGTTCATTACACTCAAGTGGTGTAGGCGAGGTGGCAAAGACCAAATGGTGGTCATCATCTTCATCTTGATGGAACCATGTGCCGGGTGCATCATATTCCACCATGGCCATCATCTTGTCCAAAGGAAGGACGAAGTCGTTGAGGATCGGTGCGTCATCATAAATGGGACCTAGCACCAGTGGAGAAGACACAATAGAAGAAGAGGTTAAGTTGTTAGAAATCATAGAGGCCTCACATGCCCTATCAACTACCTCACTCTCTCTATGTGGTGGTGGCTCACTCGCTCCCTCAAGGTAGGTGCACTCAATGTCACATATGGTGGAGTCACTCAAATCACTCAAGTGGTGGTGGTGGTGGCTCTCCTCACATGGGAATTGTGGCAACTCATTATATATGGGGCTAGTGTTGAAGTCACTCTCACTCTCGATATGGTGGCACAAGTCACTCAAGTCATCATATGTCGCCGTGGTCGAAGGTAAAATCCCATGCTCAACCATCTCGTCGTCGTCGCCGTGGATGGCCGAAGATGGCACATCATCGCTCTCCTCCATGACCGAGGGGAAAATCCCAGTCTCGATCAAATCTTCACCGTCATCGTGGATGGCTTTGAGAACACTTAGCGAAGATGCCGAAGTGGTGGTAGTAGTCGTAGCTCCATCTTGTTGGTACTCGTCTCACGGTATTCTCTTGTGCTCATGAAGCTTTTCTTGACAGTGTCGCGTGGTACTTGCATCTTGTGGCTGTTCCGAAGACTTGCGACTCGAGCATCTCCGCCTTGAAGATGACAAAGAGGAAGAAGACTTGTAGTTGGCCCACACGTGTCGGATGTCATCCAACTATGCGTCCAACTTGGAGTCGATGTAGTCCCTTGTCCGTGCTTCGCTTTGGTGTATGTCGATGGTGAGTCGCTCAATGCCTCGCATTGCTCATTGTAGTCCGAAGATGGGCGTTTTGGTGATGTAGTTGTTCACGCCGTCATTCTCGTGGAAGACCGAAGGTGAAATGCCTTGCCTATCCATCACAAGACTCGAGCAAATGTGAGTGGAAGAAAGGAAATAACTAGACCAATGTACCTCATCCAATGTTGAAGATGGATTAATGATCACTCAATAATGTATCAAGGAAATAGCACAATTGGTACCGGATCTTGTCAATTCTCACACCTACACAAGTAAGGCTTATGGTGGAGCTCGGTGAGGATAGTGGAAAAAAATTGATGCAAAATGTTAGCAAGAGTCAATAATGTTGGAAAAGAGTCACAAATTCGCAAGTGAAACAAGTAGACCAATAGCAATATGTGGCACACGGAAACACACACACAGATAGATAAATGGGGTCGTGCAACCAAGGAATGAGCACAAAATGTAGAATGCACGGAAAACGCTCGTGTTACACAACTCAAAAGAGACGCAAGCACGATTGCTCAATAGGCGGATACGACACTTGTGCACAACCTAGAAGATGCAAAATGTATGAACTTTCTATCCCAAGTATGATATGTGTATGATGTTCCGGTGTTTCGCACACGATGATCCAAGATGATCAATATGGTAGTATGGTATGCGATGTGGCGATGCTATGGCTCTTGCTTACAAGCTTCTTTGCTCTCTTTTTTGCTTAAAAGCTTATTCTTTTTTATATGGCCACTTATGTGATATGCACAAAGCAAGATAGCAATTGTGTATATGCGGGAACAATCTTGTGACACAAGGGATGATATGATGCCAAGATGATACCAATATGATATGGTATGTATGCAATGGAAGGTATAGATCACTAATGTGCACAAGTAACGTTTCCGGCAATACTCAATGGCTAGTCTCGATAGGCAAGTGATGCAAAATGGGCTAAGGGGTTAACAATGTAAATGCAAGAATGTACAATGATGGGATACCATGATACCAAGATGATATAGAGGTTACCGTTCTTGCGTACGGTTAGGGTGTCAAAATGGTAAAGTGGTCGATGTCGAGTCCTTGTCGAAGGTGAGCGGCCGTGTTGTCGATGTCGAACTGTTCCTAGTTAGCCGAAACACCTTAGGAAACGGAAAAAAACCGCAAACTCAAAATCTCGAGGAAAATGACAAATGGTGGTAGCGGAATGCATTGGTGGTTCCGGAGTTAGCAATGCGGAAGTGGTGGTGGTGGTTGATGACGAAGCAATCGTCCCTAAGTAGCCGAAACACCTTAGGATACTCAAGTCACCACTCAAGTAACCACAAATGCTATATGAAACAAAATGGGTTAAGTTGCGGAAAGCGATGGTGGTATGGCGGATGATATGGTGGATGGCCTATGCAAAGATGCCAAAATGCAAAAAAATTTATGGAGTAAAATGGTATTGTAGCCTATATAGATGGAAGGGGGATGTCAATAGCTACTCAACGAGCTAAAGAACGTCAAAATCAGACTCCAGGAGTAAAAGTTATGGCCGAAACAATTTTTGTTGGTGGGCTGATTCGGGGGGGTGCGGGAACCCGGGGGTGGGAGGTGCGGGTGCCCGGGGTGGGCAGGGGCAAACAGCCTGGGGGTGCAGGCACCTGGGGGTTGAGGTGCGGGCACCCGGTGGTGTCGGATTTTGGACGAAAATTGTGGAAAATGCAAGAAAATGGTGGATTTCGTGGTGGGAAAGGTGGGGATGGATGGGGGGATGCTAGATCCACTTGAAACTAAGCAAATCCATGGATCAAATCCAACAAAACCTTATCAAACCAACAAATAACAAAAAAAATTAGGGCTATTTTTGGTGGGGAATTTTCAAAATTGGGAAAGAACACAACAAAATTAGGCTAGAAAACAAGAAGGGGGGCTCCAATTTCGTGAGAAACGTGGCTCGTGATACCAAGATGTTGTAGGGCAGAAACCTAGATGGAGATATTTCACAAATTGGAGGGGGAATCCACAAGAACACGAAGAACACAAGAGAGGGGAAACATTCTAATTGACTAGATCCAATCACACATATGCTAGATCCAAGAACACACAAGAGGTCACAATGATCCAAGAACAACAAAGGAAAGATACAAGATACTAGTTCATCCCAATCCTATGACGAGAGAGGTCTTGATGATTCTATGATGGGGATCCTTCCCAAGTTGGGGGCTTGATATCCACTAGGGATCTTCTCCTAGGAGGTCTTGATCTCCTAGAGGAGTGGGTACAAGGAGCAAAGCTCTCTAAATCATCTCATATACTTTGCTATCCTCTAAATGAGCTAGGAGAGCGCTATACATAGTCTAGGGACGAATTGGGGGAGTTGGGGTTACAAAGGACAAAAAAGTCCCTAAAATAAAAAACAATCCGGAGGAGGGGCCGGGCACCCGGGGGTCTTAGGCCCGGGCACCCGGGGGCGAGTGCAGCGGCTGTAGGGGCCAGGACGGGCACCCGGGGGCGTGCTGGGACGGCGCCAGAGGTGGCCCGGACACCCGGGCTGCGGGGCCGGGCAGCCGAAGTGGGCTGGGCCGGCGGCTGGAAGTGGCATGGGCACCCGAGGCTGCGGTGCCGGGCACCCGGGGCTCAACCGGCCGGGCACCCGGGGCCGGCTGGGGGCGATGCCCAGGGTGCAGCCAGGCACCCGGTGCCGAAGAGTCCGGGCACCCGGGGTATCCAGGGAGCTCCGACTCCTCTCGTTCTTCTCGCTTCTCTCCTTCTCCCTCTTCTTGTGTGTCCGGGTCTTCATCCTCGCTTCCACACGGTCATCTCCTCGGTACCTGAGAGTGCAATATATCTCCGTTTGAGGTAGGATCCGGTTCACATGTGAAATCGAATGGAGTTCGAAGAGGAAATAAGTGACCTCGTTCTCGATGGCGCATGCGCGAGCTCTCGCCGTAGGTTATCTCCGTGCTTGCGGTGGTGGTGTGACATCCATGGTGATGGTCGAGGGATGCTCCACATCACCACACATCTTCATGCACCTCGATGGTTCTTCTGAACAACAACATCAATAGTTGTGTCATCACCAACGTGAACAGTTATTCGGCTTTGGATTGTTATGTGGCAGAGGTACTTACAAGTTACAAGTTACTTTTGTGAATTTCCATTCGTTTGGTTTGAATCATATTCAGTTGTCTCAGTTTGGATTAATAGTGATAAATTTTCACTTAGGTACTCTACTTCTGAATCTTCAGTAAACCAAGTGGAAGTCGGTTGCTTAGATGAGAGTGTAGAATCGGGATGTACAACCGTTCGGTTGAGGTTTAGCTTTATGCTCATAAGTATATTCTTGCAGTTTGACTGGAGGGGTGATTTTTTTCTTTTGTTGTGCATCTCGTGCTCGTCAGCTATCCTTTGGAGTGGACTTCTTCTCTCGCAAGAGCCATGAGGAGCGGCGGAAACACCAGCTGCTGGCAAAATGATCCAGGGGGGCTGGGTTGCATTTAATACGATGGGCGTTGCTGTGGGATGGAAGGCTCAGAATCATTGAGAACTGCCCCATGTTGTTAGCGCATCATCTGGGCTGGATGGTGGACGACGACCTCCGTCTTAATAAATAAGCGACAGGGTGGGCCATGCATTCTGAAATCAGGACAAATACGACACTATATACAGGTTGTTATACGTCGGGAAGTCCTTTCTGAGCCTGAGCTCAAATGAGCTCGGGCGAACAGTAAAATCAAAAAACATTTTAAAAATGTTCAAAAAATTCTGGTTTTTTATGGTAAACTTTGACAAATATTCTAACTGTTTGCAAAATTTCCTCTTTAGATCACATTCGTACAAGGCGTGGCAAAAACATCAGTGCTTCAAAATGCTTTGAAAGTAGCATTTTCAGAGCATCAATTTTGTTTTTTTGTCCGCCTTCCATGAATGTGATCTGAAGATGAAATTTTGCAAGTAGTTAGAACATTTGTCAAAGTTTATCACAAAAAAAATCAGATTTTTTTGAAATTTTTTAAAATGGTTTTCGATTCTACTGTTCACCCGAGCTCATTTGAACTCGGGTGTAGATACTCCGCGTCCGTTATATGTTTTATTTTAGAAAAGGAGGATTACCTCCGGCCTATGCATCTGGGCGATGCATGCAACAATTTTATTAATTATTCTTAGAGACCTTACAAAGCATTATATCAGTAAGCCTGAAGCCACCATCTAGGCGACACCTGTCGCTACTCCTATCCCCTTGATGCAGGGGTGCCGAATGTCCGAGCCTAATACCAAACAGACACCGCACCAAAACCTAACATCTAATGCCGGATGCCCCATCCCAGCCACATGCCAGAAATGGGTCACACACCGGTCCGATGCACTCACCGAGGCTACCGCCGTCGTCATCCACTTAACCATCTTCAGAGTAGGTACTGACGCAAAGACCTTGCCAGGTTAGCTGTCGACGCCACCATCGCGCCAGACACCGCCCCCGCCCTGCGCGAGGCCATCACGCCACGTCCAACGTCGAGACCCCACTGCTCAATGCCGCCGAGACCCACAGTCGTCGACGCGGGAGAAGGCATGCCACACCACCTCACGCCTCTTCCATCCGGCGCCGCTCCACAAATGATGCCCCCAAGAGGGAACACAACACCACAGCGCCGCCATCGTCCGATCTGGTGATCATAGGATTTCTCCCGGAGCGGTACGAGCATGTTGACCATAGTTTCTTGATGATGCCTTCATCAAGGTAACGACGTAGACGCCGCCATCGCCCGCCATGACCGGAGTCGTCTCGGTTTTCACTGACGACTATGTCTCCCAACTCGCCGCCGGTGCTAATAGTGGGATCGAAGATCCATCACTACCAGCCTAGCCAACCACCTTTGGTGGAGAAGGCAGCCACCACCACCATGCCTGGGCCAAGAGACCTAGACGCCCTCGTGCC
>NC_041385.1:462906073-462907112 GCF_002162155.2 Triticum dicoccoides | reverse complement strand
AGACGAGGCGCAGCCATAGTGGATCTCGATCTAAACCCCTCGGGCCCAGATCAGATCTCATCGCAGCCAAAATCTCATCCGCCAATGGCCGCCGGAGATCTCCTGGCCACCGCCAACCCGCTGTGCACTGCCGTTGGAGGAGGAGGGAGATGGACGCCACTGCCCCCACGCGTTACCGCCGGCCGAGGACTGCGCCGCCGCCGCCGCCTCACCGCAGGGGCTTCGCCCCATGGCGTCCTCAGCGACGGCGGTGGTAGTGGGAAGCGATGAAGGGGAAGGGCTGAGGGCGGTGTGGACGGGGACTCCCCAGGGGCAGCGCGCCGCCGCCGCCTCGGGGGAGAGAGGTCGGGAGCCTTTAAAAATGGGAGAGAATTTCACTTCCCGGCCTCTACACCAACTAGGGATGCATACGGCCATTTTAGTATGAGTATCAAGATAAACATGGTCCTCAGGATTTTTTAAACGAGTATCAAGATATTTCTTGGTGCGTGGTTCCACCACACACCAAACTTGATCCTCAATAAATGAGGGAAACCCCTTGTGCATCACCTGTCAATTCTAGGAATTGAACTCGGGTCGTTAGGCTGCATAACCGCATACCCAACCACTAAGCCAAGGCATGTGCAGATCCAGACGCAAAAGGACGGGGTTGATAAAGAGACCATGTGTGCCCGAGCAGAACAATGCTTTCATCAGCTAGCTTCATAACAAATCTGAATCTGAAAATATAAGTCATGTTGACTGCTTACACATTAGTCCTAGAAATGAGTAGGAGCGCTTAGCCGCTTACCTACCACAACATCAAATCTGAATCTGAAAATACTTAAGAGGGCGTTGGGTACTGAAATAGATGAATTATTGAGAAAATGAAGAAGGGGTGAAAATTGTATGATGTATGAATTGCACGATGTATTGCTCATGTGCGAATGCACATATATATGATGTATAAAGGTGGGCCATGACCTCAACTATACAAGTCAACTAGGAGGTGGGCCCAATACACAGATATGCACAACACATATATTCAACACCCCCCCCC
>NC_041385.1:462897047-462905896 GCF_002162155.2 Triticum dicoccoides | reverse complement strand
AGCGGCACCTTGGTCATGATATCTGCAAATTGTTGGAAAATAGGAACGTGTAGAACACAAATTTGCTAAGAGCCACCTGTTTCCGAACAAAATGAATATCCAACTCAATATGCTTGGTCGGGCGATGATGTACCGGGTTAGCCGAGATGTAGACCGCCGAGACGTTGTCGCAGTAGACCACCGTGGCACGATCCACAGGGCAAGAGAGCTCCTGAAGCAGCTGACGAAGCCACGAACACTCGACAACATGATACTCAGCCTCAACACTGGAGCAAGAAACCGTAGGCTGCCGCTTGGACGACCACAAGATGAGCAAGGGTCGAAGAAAGACACAGTAGCCCGAGGTAGAGCGACGAGTGTCAGGGCAGCCCGCCCAGTCTGTATCCATGTAGGCGGTGAGGGCGGCGTCGGCGAAGGCGTGGAGCATGACGCCGAGGTCCATAGTGCCACAGACGTAGCGGAGAATCCGCTTGACAGCGGCCCAGTGAACGTCCCGAGGAGCATGCATATGAAGACACACCTGCTGGACGGCAATACTGGATCTCCGGTCGAGTCAGACTGAGGTACTGAAGAGCACCAACGATAGACCCGTAGAAGGCAGCATCCAAAGTAGGAGAACCATCTGTGGCAGAGAGCTTGGCCTTCGTATTAACGGGCGTAGCGGCGGGCTTGCAGTTAAGCATGCCAGCACGATCCAGGAGCTCATGAGCGTACTTCCACTGATGAAGGAAGAAGCCATCCAGACGTCGCACCACCTCAACACCGAGGAAGTAGTGCAAATGACCCAAGTCCTCGATGGCGAACTCAGCGCGAATACGAGCAGTGAGCTGATTGAGAAGACCAGCCGTACATGCCGTCAGGATGATGTCGTCGACATAAAGCAACAAGTAAGCCATGTCGGAGCCCTGGTGATAGACAAAGAGCGATGCGTCCGAGCGGGTGGAGCGAAACCCGAGCTGGTGCAGAAACGCCGCGATGCGCTGGTACCAAGCGCGCGGAGCCTACTTGAGTCGGTACAAGGACCGCGAGAGCAGGCACACGTGGTCGGGAAGTGCTGGATCAACAAACCCTGTGGGCTGCTGGCAGAAGACCTGCTCCTTGAGGTGACCATGAAGGAAGGCGTTGGAGACGTCCATCTGGTGCACCGACCAAGCATGAGAGACCGCAAGGTGGAGAACCGTGCGAATCGTGCCGGGCTTAACAACCAGAGCGAAGGTGTCGATGAATTTGATGCCAACACGTTGCCGGAAGCCACGAACAACCCAACACGCTTTATAGCGATCAAGGGTACCATTAGGACGGAGCTTGTGTTTGAAGACCCACTTCCCGGTAATCACATTGGCGTGACGGGGACGGGGAATAAGCTGCCACGTCCGGTTGCGCAGTAGGGCATCGAACTCCTCTTGCATCGCAGCCATCCAAAGCAGATCACGAAGAGCGGCTCGAATGGAGGACGACAATGACGATGGCGTAGAGGTGGATGCCGCGTGGACATACTCGTCTGAGGCATAGCGCGAGCTCGGGCGAAAAACACCCGTACGGGCGCGGGTGACCGGAGCGACCGCGGATGACTGGGTCGCATGCGTCGGTGATGAGGGCGCCAGAGCTGCCTGAGCCACGGGCGCCGAGGCCGCGGTCGATGGGGCCGCCGGGGCCAAGGGCGCGGGGGCCGCGGGCGCCAGAACCGCGGGCGCGGGAGCCGCGGCCGCGGGGGCCGCGGGAAGAGGGGGCGCCGCGGGCGGGGACGCCGAGCCCAAGGGAGCTGGCGGGTGGCGTGCCTCAAAGCCAGGGGCGGGCCAAGAGTGGCGCGTGATTGCCCTGGGAAAGGCGTCGAGGCTCCCGCATCATCTGTGGCGGGAGGAGCAGCCGGGGGGTACCTGCTGAAACGGATACACATGCTCATCAAAGTAAACGTACCGGGAAGTGAACATACAGCGGGAGACGGGATCGTAGCACCGATATCCCTTGGAGTTGGAAGGGTAGCCGATGAAGATGCATGCAACCAAATGTGGTGCAAGTTTGCGAGGAGCAGTGTTGACAGTGCTAGGATAGGAAAGGCACCCAAAGATACACAAACCATCATAAGACGGTGGCGTACCAATGAGAAGGTGATGAGGTGCATCGTTCCACCATGGGCGGCAGGGTCAAAGGTTAAGAAGAAGTGATGCGGTAGCAAGTGCGTCCGGCCAGAAGCGAGGCGGCACGTTAGCATGGAACAGGAGCGTGCGAACGCAGCGTTCAGAGTGCAAAGGACGCGTTCGTCTTGACCGTTCTATTGTGAAGTATACGGGCAGGTGAGACGAAAAATTGTGCCATGGCGTGACAGAAAAGTGCAAAAAGCAAGGTTGTCGAACTCTTTTCCATTGTCAGTCTGAAGAGCAAGAATGGGACGCCCAAACTGCATGCTGGCATAGGAGTAAAAAAGCCGTCAAAGTAGAGAGTGCATCTGACTTTCGTCGCAAAGGAAAGGTCCACATATAGTGAGAATAATCATCAAGAATAACCAGATAAAATAAGTAGCCTGAATTACTAGGAACCGAGGAGGTCCACATATCGCTATGAATCAACTGAAAGGGAAAAGAAGCAATGATGGTGGAGTTATTAAATGGAAGGCGAACATGTTTGCCAACACGACATGCATGATTGATGTGATCCTCTATCTTATTACAAGTGAAACTAAAACTCCTAAGAATATGACGAAGTGTGACGGGGTTGGGATGACCCAAACGAGCGTGCCAGAGATCGACGCCACCAGAGAGAGCAACCGGTGCGGTGGTGGCGGATGAAGGTGAATGCACCGGATAGAGCTCGTCGGGGCTGTCACATCGGTGGAGTACCATCCTGGTTCGAGCGTCCTTAACACAAAAACCAAGCTCGTCAAATTCAACAGTGACGGGATTTTCACGAGTTAAACAACGAACAGAAACAAGATTCTTAATAAGATGAGGAGACACAAGTATGTTCGACAAAGATAATGGCATGGAATTAGAAAAAAAGAAGTGTGCCCGATGTGTGTGATAGGAAGTGTGGAACCGTCGCCGACAATGATGCGGCGGTCGGTGTTGACAGGAGTGAAGGAGACAAGATTACCAGGATGAGCAAACATGTGAGCCGGGGCCCCGGTGTCCATGTACCAATCACCACCTCCAGTGTAGTTGTTCGGCATAGGAGCGGTGTGCAGAGCGGCGAGGAGCGCCGGATCCCAGGGCATCAGCGGCAGCGCCGATGAGGGGGGTGGAGGCGCCATCTGGATGCTGTAGCCGCCACTCAACTGCGGCAGTGGGTACTCTCCATAGGGCTGCAGAGCTGCATAGTACGCCTGATGCGCCGCGGGCGCGGCATGGGAAGCGTCGGCGCAGGGGCCCGGGGGACCGGCATGGTGTAGGCATGAACAACGCTGGTCCACGGGTTGTAGCCGACGGCCCACGGAGGGGGCACTGGGAGCTGCGGCTATTGCTGCTGACGAGGCTAGTCGGCTCCCTGCTGCTCACCACCACGGCAGCCACCGCGCTGGCCCCCGCGGCGCCAGTCGGCGGGAGGGGAGGGAGGTGCGGGCGGCCCATACAAGAGGGGGAGCAGCCCTGACTGTTGTGGCGCCGGGTACGGCGCCTGATGGCGCGGCTGAGGTGGCACGGTCGGGGCAGCGGGAGGCTCCGGGGGCCCGCCACGGGAGGTGCCGGCGGCGAGGGCGGTGTGGATGGACCACGCCTTCACCTGCTTCATCTGCCGCTCCTCCAAGCAGAGGTACGCAACGAACTTGGCGTAGGAGGGTTCGGGGATGAGGGTGAGGTTCGTCACAGCGTTGCCGAAGTCCTTGTTGAGTCAGGCGGTGAGCGTGCTGAGGAGGAGGTCATCATCGATCTTCGCGCCAATATAGCGGAGCTCGTCAGCAAGAGTCTCGAGATGGCGACAGTAGTCGTCGACGGAGGAGTTGTCCTGGTGGCACCCAAAGAACTCTTGCTGCAAAAAAACATGACGTTGGAGTTGATTGTCGGTGAAGAGCCCGTTTAGCTTGGTCCACATGGCGTGAGTGTCATCACCGTCCTGCACGATCGTCTGAAAGAGGTCCGGCGAGATGGTGAGGAAGAACCACCGGATGATCGTGGTGTCGATGGTGGACCAGTCATGGAACTCGTGGACGAGGCTGGAGTCGATGGAGCCGTCCACGTGATCGACGAGGTGGTACTCCCGGAACACGAGGAAGAAATACGTCTTCCACGTGTAGTAGGAGGAGTCCGTTTGGGAGAGACGAACCGGCACCCGCTCGTAGATGTTGAGGTTGCGGATGTCATTGACGTCGGGAGGGTTGGCGTCGGCGAATGGGTTGGAGTTGGTGGTGGCGGACGAGGGGCGAGAGGTGGGACATCTATGGTTCGGCTCGGGTAGGGTCGGGTGGCGGCGCCGCGGCTCGGGCTAGGGTTTGGTGGTGGCAGCGGTGCGGCGACTGGAAGAGGAGAGCGGCGGCGACTGCGGGTGAGGGAGAGGGGGTCGCGGCGGTGAGGGGCGGCGGCGATAGGAGGGTGCGGCGGCGCGGCCCGTGGGGGCGGCCGGGGCGAGCAACGGCGTCGGGGAGGGGTGGCGCAGCGGCAGGGGAGGAGGGAGGAGCTGCGGGCGGAAGCTAGGGTTTTAGAACACGGAAAACTGATACCATGTTTTTTTGAATATCAGTACAGACACAAGCGCTCATATTATCTTGAGATTTACAAAGCCATCGTAGGCGCCTCGTTATCGACTGGAACGTCTCCTCCCATTGAATGCGCATCAACGGAAATCCTGAAATCGGGATTTGAACCTTGGTGGGCTGGAGATAACACAGTCTCTCTAACCATTCAACCACAGATTGGTCTGCTGATATCATGTATGATGTATGAATTGCACTATTGCTTTATGTACAAAAGTGACCTACGACCTCAACTATACAAGGCACCTAATACACATACATGCACAACATCTATACTCAACAAAAATCAAGCCCATATTGAAGCTGGGCCACACGCTCCACGGGTGCGCACGCTATAAACCTGCCTGTCACCCCGGGTCCCTGCTGGAGCACAGCCAAACAATGGAGTCCGCCTTTCCAACAGCTGCGCGCCTCGGGCTCCATGTTCTCCTCTACTCATCGCTGCTCCTCAACGCCCTCTTCCTCGCTCACCACTTCCTCTCCGCCCCGCCGGCGCCGTCCCCGCTTCTCAGCGAGGCCGACAACGGCGGTGGCGGCGGCGCGCTGAGCTGGGCGCTACGTGCGGCAAGGGATGCCGAGTCCGTGGCCGCGGCGGGATGCTCCGGCCACGGCCGCGTGTTCCTGGATGGCATCGTCGGCCAGGACGGGCGGCCCGGGTGCGAGTGCAACACCTGCTTCGAAGGGCCGGACTGCTCCGTCCGGACGCCCGACTGCACCGTCGACGCCGACAGGTGACCGACTCCTCGCTCTTAATATACATGCTCCGATTTCTCCATCAGCTCGTCCTTCGTTTTCGTGCGTGGTGGGCGCGCGTTGCTTACCTTATTGCAAGGTTATTTCATCCATTGATGGCATAATTTGGAAGGACACCTTTTGATGCACAGTAAATATCTCCGGTTAACAGTGATCTGTTGTTGCACTCATGCACTGTTCCGTCCAGTCTCCATAACTCAGGACGCCGTTAAACACATGATTCTAATTATTATCATTATTTTGCCGGAAAACGCATGATTCTGATTAGATACCAGCTAGCAACAATTGATCGGGTATCAGTGGGCAAGTTGGGAGGAATCGTATAAAAAAATAATGCGTTAGGTAATCGCTTCATCCACAACTGAATTAACTATACGTATGCATCATTTGATTTTTCAAAGCGTTTATAAATTATAATACCCTCATGGAACTATAGCTTCTTTGTAAGCATTCATAGCGACACGCCCCACTTGTTTAGACACATACGCACCTTAGCTCTTACTCTAGTTGATGCGACTGTGTGAGAGAGAGGGGTCAATTTCCTGTCGCATTCAGGAAGGAGAAAAAACTTCCATGTTACATCCGTGGGGGCGGATATTTCAACAGAGTTTCTCGTGTCCTCTATAATAATTATAATCTGAGAGGTACGTTCCCTTCTGATATCGAGAAAAAAATTATCAACCACTAACTACTTTACAAAATTATAAACTACTCCCTCCTTTTCAAAATACAAAATTATTTTGAAACAGAAGGAGTACAAAGAAGCATCAAAGTGATATTATAAATTAGTACTTCCTTTGTTCGGGATTACTTGTCTCGGAAATTGATGTATCTAGAACTAAAATACGTCTAGATACATCAATTTCTGCGACAAGTAATTCCGAACGGAGGGAGTAATAGTTTATGTAACAGGCACGAGATACACATGTACAATTGCTACAATCAAAATATAAAAGGGGCAAATCATTTTTTAAGAAACACAGGCAAATCTAAATGCTCATATACAATACATATGCACACGCTACATCTATGAGTAACCTCAAGAGACCGGACCGACACATTTTAAGATTGACGAATTTCTCGTATTTGACCGGAATGTTGTTTCCCACTGAACAAACATCACCCCTCTCTTTATGTTGTTAACCAAAAATAAAAAAACTGGATACCGATTTGTTTTATGAAATTTAGAATATTATCGCATGAAATTTACTGGAATATTAGGAATCAAACAAAAACAAACATCTAACATGGAACATTTTGAATTATTATCAAAATATATGTTTTCCTATTATATTTTTTGAATTATATGCATTTTCCTAAAATCTTTAGTATTTTTCATTTTTTTTGCTTTTCGTATAATTTCTGAATTTTCTCTGAAATGTCATGGTCTAAAAGGGTTTAGCAAGGCAAAGGACGACCAAATCTACACAGATTTTGGAAATTCGGCAAACAAAATATCAAATATAAATTTGAGAACGAAGCTTAGACTTTTGCAATACTTGGGGGAGCAAAATGTTTGTATTCACATAATAGTAAATATAACGCACAAGAGTGTTATCCCATGGCTTACTAGCTTGCTAATCGGACCATGCATAGTATCTTTCGTTCAAAGAATTAATGTAGAGGGTGTGTTTACCATTGGCGCAAACATTTTTTATTTTTGAGTGATTGCTTGTTGAAATAGAACACATCAGATCAAAGACATCGAAACAAACATAAAACAAATATTGTTGATAAAATCAAAAGTTACAACAGTGACACTAAAATACATCATTATTTTTTCCCCAAAAAAAATGCTTGAAAGTGTTCATCTCTAGCTTCATTTTTTTCTCTGGACTTTCCTCCATTGTTCCAGTATTTTTTAATGTTTATCACCTATTTTTTTTTGGCGAAATCCCTGTTCAGTGGTGGTCAGTGGTCGCACAGCTATACCCATCCAGTTTGAATATTCTACGGTTAGTTCGATAATGTAGTTTAGCTAGGGCTCAATCCAACCTAACCAGCACAGAGCACACGTTGTTTAATTCTCAACACTTTCACGTGTTGCTTAAAGAACTCAAGCGACAGACGGACACAGCCTGACCATTAGGGCATCTCACCCGCCAACCTCCCGAATGCAGAATGCAGGTGGAACGCGTAAGTCATCCAACGCGATTCTGTATCGGTCCGCGACACGGTCTAGACGTACTTTCTCTCGCAATCCGGAGACACACATGGATGCTTTGCAGGAGTCCGGACGAGGAGGGCCAGGCGTTGTCGCAGCAGCCATCCCTGCACCTGCCCCGACTCCACAAGGAGGCCGCTCTGACGAAAGAAGATTTCATCCGTCAGATCGAGATAATGACAGAGCGATCGCTCCGTGACATGGTCACGTCGCCACCATCGCCAGCGCGCGTGAAGGAGAAACCCATGTACCCGTCGCGCCACCGTGTCAAGCACGAGCCGGCGTCCCCGCTCCTGCCTATGAAGGAGGAACCGGCCTTGCCCCGGCATAACACCACGGCGTCCAAATC
Source organism: Triticum dicoccoides (assembly GCF_002162155.2). NCBI lineage: Eukaryota > Viridiplantae > Streptophyta > Magnoliopsida > Poales > Poaceae > Triticum > Triticum dicoccoides. The sequence continues at coordinate 462,897,949 of NC_041385.1, read as the reverse complement.
AGACGACGCGTGAAGAATGGGCCGGCCTCGCCCCCGCACCTCCGCGGCGTTCAGATTCGGACGTCGAGTTAAGAAGGAGCCGGCGTCCCCGCCACATAGCCGATACAGCCGCCTGGACGCACCGTCGTTGCGACCACACCGCCAGCGTCATGCCGTCAAGGGGAAGTTGCCGCCTGCGATCAAGAATGCGCAGGCTGCCTCCTCCACTACCTCAGAGGAGGCGGTTGTGGCGGTCCCTCGGGCTCAAGGGTCGTCCTCTCAGAGGCGGAGCGCATAGCTCGACAGCAGGCAAGGTACAACCGGCGCAATACTGGTCGCTGCTCTGCGTTCGCCAAGAGTGACGTGGCGTCGGACTAGGTCCGGAACGACCCAGACCTCGTCGTCGCGTGGGCGCTCGACCGCTCCGTAACCACCCGGAGCCAGGCGCCGCCGCCTTGATGGCGGGCTGGCCAAGATCGCCGAGGAGTGGTCGCTTAGCGACGGCCCCGCCAACGCTGGTCGCGGCAAGGCCGCTGCCAGGGCTCCGAAGGCCACGTTGGCAGGGCACTCCGCATGGCGCAGCAGAAGGCGGAGCGGCTCCTCTGCAAGCGGCAGGCAGCCACCGGACAAGGCTGTCGTGGCTCTCCAGCGTCGTTCAGCCGCTGGAGGGACCACAACAACGACGACCACAACGACGGCGACACCGACGAAGACAGTGGTGCGGCTAGGCAAGGCGGCTACGCGTACGAGGTGGTCGTCTAATATAGGGTTTAGTGTTTTTTTTTGTTAAACGGTCGAATTATTGACCTTTTATTTAAATTATTTCGAACTTCAACTAAATCCGACCGGTTTGAACGAATTCGGTCCACTTAGTTTGAATTGTTGATAAAATATATGCGACTACGGTTGATGGCCTCTCGCAT
>NC_041385.1:462861619-462896851 GCF_002162155.2 Triticum dicoccoides | reverse complement strand
GAAAATGTGCATGTTGCCCGTCGAAGATAGGAAGCGGATTAGGAGCACGAGGGTGCTCCACCCCCTATATTAAAATATAATTTAACAATTTAAAAAAAGTCAAAAAAATCCTGGATATATTTTTGAACCAAATATGATTAGGTATTGTACTCATATAAAAAATTTGGCCAAGGAATGATTCTCGTTGACTTCAGGGCAAAAAAAAGGCAAATTTATGACGATAATATAGTCTGAACAGTACTTGTATCTAGCATTTTTTTTAAATCTTTGACCCTAGATACAATAAAAATCATTCCCTATTTAATCGTTTTATATGAGTGCAATATTTGGTCATGTTTGATTTCATAAAAAGTTTCGGAATTTTTTGACTTTTTGTGAATTATTAAATTATTTTTGAATATAAAGGCGCGCAGCACAAAAATCTCCTATGCATTTTCGGTCGAAGATACCCTTTTCATCTGAATTAATTTGGCCACGTTCGTGGGTCGTGGCCTCAATGCAGACCACCATGCATGCAGTGCCAGAGTGGCTCAGTGTTATAAGTAAAAAAAATCTCTGTTTCAAAATAGATGACTCAATTTTGTGCTAACATTTTTCACAAAGTTGAGTCATCTAATTTTTTTTCGAGCAACCGGCAGGAGCTCTGCCTTTTCATCAAGAAGAGAATTGACCAGTTTATAAGGAAAACTGGCTGAAAACTGATACATCTGCGATACACGCACACGCCAGCCCCGAGGTTGCGCATCACTCGAGTAGACGACACTGTCACCCAAGTGACCAGAGACGACACTCTACAACAGAACACTGGGCTCTGGAGCCGCAGCTCCGACATCCACACCGGCCCCGAGGCCACCATACCAGCCTTGTCGATGGCTCCGTCGCCCTAGAGGCCAAAGCCAACACCATACAAACACGAGATCTCCGGCGCCGCCGCACCGACTTCCACTCCGGCCCCGAGGCTGCGAACCGACCTAGTCGATGACCATGTCGCCCTGGCGACCAAAGCCAACCACCACAAGTAGGAGATACATGGAGCCGTTGCTCTGACTTCCATGCCAGCCCCGAGGCCGTGCATTCGCCTAGCCGACGACGAAGTTGCAAAGCCACAGAGCCACCGCCAGCAGATGAAGGACCGGACCTCCAAAGGCGTCGCCCCAAGAGGGAAGCGACGAGGAACGCCGCCGACGCCCACTTAGGCCAAGGCCGAAGTTTGGGTTTTCACCCGAAGAGCCCGTGGCTGAGTTGACGAGGGAGGTGAAGGGGCTCCACGACGCCGCCTCCAACAAGGGAATGACGTCCTAGGACGCCGTCGACGCCGGCATCGACCGAGGTCGAGCAAGGCTTTCACCCGGAGCTCACCAAACCCATCTTCACCACAACCAATCACCACCGACGGCGGCCAAGCACTCTACACCGCTCGCCACTGCCAACCGCCAACCGCCTCTTACACGGCCAGCAAAACCACCACGGCACCACGCGCCATCATGGCAGCCCCACACCCACCGCCAAGAGAGGCGCCGCCGCGCCGCCATCCTCCCTTCTCGCTGCCGCAGCCAAATCGCCACAGCGCCACCCGCAGCCCGCCGAACTCGAGGCTGACCACCACGCACCAGATCCGGGGCAGCCTCGCCAAGATCTGTGCCCAGGACGCCGCTGGGACCCGCCGTAGGAGCAGCTGGGAACACCACGAGCCGCTCCCCCCGCCGGCCACCACACACCAGATCCGCGGGAGCCCCGCCCGGATCCGCGCCCCGGACAGCCGCACCGCCACCCGCCAGCGCCACCGCGCCATAGCCGCTTGTCACCAGATCCAGGCGGACCTCGATCTGCAACCACCAGCGCCGGGGGCATGCCCCAGCCCAGACGCAACCAGCCACGCCACCAGAGGAGCCCGAGCAGCACCGCAGAAGGGCCCTCCACCGCGCCACCGCGACCCGCGAGCTCGCGGCGCCCCGGACCAGAGACCCCGGCCCGCGCTAGGACCCTGCACGCGAGGGGCGAGAAGACCCGCCGCTGCCGATGACGGCAGGGCTTCGCCCGACCGCGTCCTGTGGTGGTGGCGGGGGAGGAGGGAGGGCACGGGGAAGACTAGGGGCGGCGGCGGCGGGTTTCTCCCCGTCGCCCATGGGAGCGACGCGGGAGGAGAGCGCCTCTTGTGAGTCATCTATTTTGAAATGGACGAAGTAGCAATTTTGCATGGTGTGTCGCACATCATAGTGTTTGCCGCATCCGATGGGATCGGAACGTACACTCTACCGTTAGTCCGCAACAAAAAACACTCAACGTGCTAATGTCAGGCTACTGGTTTTCTTAATAATTTGCGCAGCGGGGACCCGATGTTCCTGGAACCATACTGGATGCAGCACGCGGAGGCCAGCGCCGTGGTGGTCTCGGGGTGGCACCGCATGAGCTACAGAACCACCGACGGTCTCTTCCAGTCCGTCGAGCTCGAGCGTTGCATCAGGCGGCTGCACGCGGCCGTCGGCAACGCCGTCGCCGACGACAAGCAAATCGTGTTCGCCACCGGCTCCATGCAGCTGATCAACGCGCTGGTGTACGCCCTGTCACCGGACAGCAACTCCGGCTCCACGGCCAGCGTGGTCGCCACCACGCCGTACTACCCGGTTAGTGCTGATTTTTTATGTGTGCCTTTTTCTAGCTTATTAGCCAAGGATCGATCTAATCTGCTCCGTTTGTTGATATAATACATCATGCAGGCTTACAGAACCCAGATCGTGTTGTTCGACAGCCGGGAGTACAGATGGGCCGGGAACACCTCCATGTGGGCCAAAGCGTCGGGGAACTCCACCACCAAGGAGGACGTCATCGAGTTCGTGACGTCGCCGAACAACCCCGACGCCGTGCTCCACCAGCCCGTCGTCGGCGGCTCGTCGGCGATCCTCGACCACGCCTACTTCTGGCCGCACTTCACGCACATCCCCGCGCCCTCCGACGAGGACGTCATGCTCTTCACCACCTCCAAGCTCTCCGGCCATGCCAGCAGTCGATTCGGGTACGCACGCACGCCACGCCAAAATCAATACACACACATATAGCTGTGCTGCGACCGACGCCGCTCTGCATGCGTTGCGCTGCGCAGGTGGGCGCTGATAAGGGACGAGAAGGTGGCCAAGAGGGTCAATAACTACATTTTGCAGAACACCATGGGCACGTCCCGTGACACCCAGCTCCGGATGCTCAGCGTCTTCAAGGCCATACTGGCCAACCTGCACGGCAAGGAGGACATCTTCGCCTTTGGGCACGACGTGATGACGGCCAAATGGCGCAAGCTCAGCGCCGTCGTGTCGCGCTCCCGCAGGATCTCGCTGCAGAACATCCCTCCCCAGTACTGCACCTACTTCGACAAGATCAGGGAGCCATCCCCAGGTGACGCATCCACCACTCAACACGTTCAGATTTTGAAACTACTGCAGCTACGTGAGTTGATGTTTGATTCGGCGGTAGTGCAGCTTATGCGTGGGTCAAGTGTGAGAGGGAGGAAGACAGTGACTGCTCTGACGTGCTACTCAAGGCCAAGATAATCACACGGTCCGGCGTCTGGAACGACGCCAGCAGCCGGTACACGAGGATAAGCCTCATCAAGTCCCAGGACGACTTCGACCTGCTCCTCGAGAGGATCACAGAATTTGTCGATGCCGAGCTCACCGCTGCTGGTTCCAACTCCATGTGATGTCCCATGTTAATACACAGAAACGGGTCAAGAAAATGTCAGTATACAGAAGGTATGTATTTGGTTAGGACGGGTACCAAAAGTACGACGTCCAGAGATCAGCTACGCGTTGATTGTGTCCCACGCAAGGTGATGATCACACGAGCACACATTGTGGATGGACTATGAACGAACACTGAACATTACCGGAATGATCAGCTATGTTGATTGTTCTCAGTGTGTATTACTAGTACTTATTAGACAAGAGAAATGTTTCCATGCTGTAATGAGTGGAGGATTAAGGAGCGCATGCAAAGCTCAGAAACCGGTACATTAATGCTAGTTTGTCCAGTCATCATTTTCTTCTCTTTTTGTGTGGGAACTCAGGGATTTCTTGGGCTAGCAACTGGTTGTGTTTTATGGCCTAGCCCACAGCAAAGGTAAAGATGAGTTCCTAGCTGAGCTTGCTACTGTATGCAACAAATGCAAGGGGGTTGTAGTTATGGAGGTGATTTATTTATCATCAGGAAAACCAGTGAGGAAAACAAGCCTCGTGTCTTACCCAAATGGAGCCACATTTTAAATTCAATCACTGAAGTTGGTTTGAAAGAAGTGCAGCTACATGGAAGATTATACACATGGGCCAAGAACTTGGAGGTGCCTCTGGCCACATTACTCCGGTCATTTCGGATCTGATACCTCAGGGTGTCTCTCATCTGCAGTACGCCGGTGATACCATCATTTTACTTGAGTACAGTGAGTTGTGCCTCGCCAACCTTAAATTCATTCTCCTCTGTTTTGAAGCCATGTCGGGGCTAAAAATTAATTTTCTAAAAAGTGAGGTCATCTTATTGAATGGTTTGTTGGAAATATGCCCTAGAGACAATAATAAAGTGGTTATTATTATATTCCTTCTTCATGATAATCGTTTATTATCCATGCTATAATTGTATTGACCGGAAACTAAAATACATATGTGGATACATAGACAACAACATGTCCCTAGTGAGCCTCTACCATACTAGCTCGTTGATCAAAGATGGTTATGGCTTCCTAGCCATAGACATGAGTTTTCATTCAATAACGGGATCACATCATTAGGGGAATGATGTGATGGACAAGACCCAAACTATAAAACGTAGCATATGATCGTATCAAGTTTATTGCTATCGTTTTCTGCATGTCAAGTATTTGTTCCTATAACCATGAGATCACGCAACTCACTGACACCGGAGGAGTACCTTGAGTGTATCAGACGTCGCAACATAACTGGGTGACTCTAAAGATGCTCTACAGGTATCTCCGAGGGTATCTGTTGAGTTGGCATGGATCGAGACTGGCATTTGTCACTCCGTATGATGGAGAGGTACCTCGGGGCCCACTCGATAATACAACATCATAATGAGCTTGCACGCAATGTGACTAAGGAGTTAGCCACGGGATCTTGTCTTACGGAACGAGTAAAGAACCTTGCCGGTAACGAGATTGAACTAGGTATGGAGATACCGACGATCAAATCTCGGGAAAGTAACATACCGACAGACAAAGGGAATTGCATACGTGATTAGCTGAATCCTTGACATCGTGGTTCAGCCGATAAATATCTTCGTTGAATATGTAGGAACCAATATGGGCATCTAGGTCCTGCTATTGGTTATTGACCGGAGAGGAGTCTCGGTCATGTCTGCATATTTCCGAACCCGTAGGATCGCACGCTTAACGTTCGGTGGCACTAGGGTAGTATTGAGATATTAATAGTGGAAAATCCAAAGGTTGTTCAGACCAGATGGGATCCAGGATGTCACGAGGAGCTCCGGAATAGTCTGGAGGTAAAGATTCATACATGGAAAGTTGTTATTGGGGTTCTGAAAAAAGTTCGAGTTTTTTCGGTATTGTACCGAGAAGGTTCTAGAAGGTTTTGGAGTGAGGCCCACCTGCATGGGGGGCCCACATGAACGCGGGTAGTGGGGAAAGTCCCCACAACCATGGTCTAGGCGCACCAAGATCCTCCCTTAAAAGGAATAGTATCATATCAGAAAGGGGTAAGATCAGGATCCCTAAAAAGGGGATAGCCATCGGTGGGGAAGGAAAGGAGGTATTTCCTTCCTCCCCCTTTGACCAACGACCCTAGGGCCATGGAGGGAAAGCTACCATCCCCCTTCACACCTATATAAAGGCGGGGAGGCGTTGGGGGTAGCCGCACTTCGACCCTTGCCCGTTACCTCTCCCAACTCCTCCCACGTTTCACCGGTACGCACTTGGTGAACCCCTGTCGGAGTTCCGCTGCCACCACCACTCCGTCGTGTTGGTTCAGATCTCATCTACCTCCTCTCTCTCCCTTGCTGGATTAAGAAGGAGAGGACGCCTCCGAGCCGTACATGTGCTAAACTCGGAGGTGCCGCACGTGTCGTACTTGGATCGGATTGGATCTCGACACGAGTACGACTACGCCAACCACAATCTCTAGATCATTAACGCTTTCAGTCTACAAGGGTATGTAGACACCACTCCCTTCTCATACATGTGCATCTCCTATATTGATCTTGGTGAGCGTAGGAAAAAAATTGTTTCACATGCAACATTCCCCTACTGTGCATCATGAGCTAGGTCTATGTGTAGATGACATCACGAGTAGAACACAAAGGAGTTTGTGGGCGTTGATATTCAGATTTTTTTCCTTCCTTAGTCTTATTTTGATTCAACGGTATTGTGAGATGAAGCGGCCCGGACCAACTTTACATTTCCACGTACACATGAGACCGGTTCCATCGACTGACATGCAACTTGTTGCATAAAGATGGATGGCGGGTATCTGTCTCTCCCACCTTAATTAGTTGAATTGGATTCAACAAAGGCGGTCCTTGTAGAAGGTTAAATAGCAACTTGAATATCACCGTTGTGGCTTTGCGTAGGTAAGAACGGTTCTTACTAGTCACCCATAGCAGCCATGTAAAACATGCAACAATAAAGTGGAGGACGTCTAACTTGTTTTTGTAGGGTATGTTGTGATATGATATGGCCAAAGACATGATGAGATATATTTGATATATGAGATGATCATGTTTCGTATAGATATCATGACTTGCATGTCCATGGATACGGCAACCGACAGGAGCCATAGGTTTGTCTTTAATTATTGTATGACCTGCATGTCAATCATTCAGCGCCATGTAATGCTTTAATTTATCGCTAAGCGGTAGCAATAGTTGTAGAAGCATGGTTGGCATGACAACCCTGATGGCGACACGATGATGGAGATCATGGTGTCATGCCGGTGATGATGGAGATCATGTCGGTGCTTCGAAGATGGAGATCTAAAGCACAAGATGATGGACATATCATGTCACTTATGATTTGCATGTGATGTTAATGCTTTTATGCATCTTATTTTGCTTAGGATGACAGTAGCATTATAAGGTGACCCCTCATTAAAATTTCAAGATAAAATTGTGTTCTCCCCAAGAGTGTACCGTTGCAAAGGTTCATCGTTTCGAAGCACCACGTGATGATCGGGTGTGATAGACTCTATGTTCGCATACAACGGGTGCAAGCCAATTTTTTACATGTGGAACACTTGGGTTAAACTTGATGAGCCTAGCATGGACAGACTGTTGGGTTACGTAGTAATTTCAAAAAATTTCCTACGTACACGCAAGATCATGTGATGCATAGCAACGAGGGGAGAGTGTTGTCTACGTACCCAACGCAGACCGACTGCGGAAGCGATGACACGACGTAGAGGAAGTAGTCGTACGTCTTCACGATCCAACCGATCAAGCACCGAAACTACGGCACCTCCGAGTTCGAGCACACGTTCAGCTCGATGACGATCCCCGGACTCCGATCCAGCAAAGTGTCGGGGAAGAGTTCCGTCAGCACGACGGCGTGGTGACGATCTTGATGAACTACAGCAGCAGAGCTTCGCCTAAACTCTGCTACAGTATTATCGAGGTATATGGTGGCAGGGGGCACCGCACACGGCTAAGGAATAGATCACGTGGATCAACTTGTTGTATCTTTGGTGCTAGCCCTGCCCCTCTATTTATATGTTGAGCCCCGGGGTCGAAAGTTGGAGCAAAAGCCTCCTCAAAGTCGGTTTTGCCCGAAAGGCAAGAGTCCCACTCGGACTCCAGGACCAAACGCCACAATCCTTGGCGTCTGGCCCAGACGCCATGGGCCTCGGCGTCTGGCCCAGGGCCAGACGCCAGGGTCTCCGGCGTTTGGCCCCCTGGCCTCCGCAAAACTCCTTTTTGCACCAATCTAAAGCCTCATGGGCTTGACCCCTTGGCCTAACCATATCATCCAATATATGAATCTTTACGTCTCGACCATTTCGAGACTCCTCGTCATGTCCCCGATCTCATCCGGGACTCCGAACTCCTTCGGTTCATCAAAACATGTAAACTCATAATATAACTGTCATCGTAACCTTAAGCGTGCGGACCCTACGGGTTCGAGAACAATGTAGACATGACCGAGACACGTCTCCGGTCAATAACCAATAGCGGGACCTGGATGCCCATATTGGCTCCTACATATTCTACGAAGATCTTTATCGGTCAGACCGCATAACAACGTACGCTGTTCCCTTTGTCATCGGTATGTTACTTGCCCGAGATTCGATCGTTGGTATCCAATACCTAGTTCAATCTCGTTAATGGCAAGTCTCTTTACTCGTTCCGTAATACATCATCTCACAACTAACATATTAGTTGCAGTGCTTGCAAGGCTTATGTGATGTGCATTACCGAGAGGGCCCAGAGATACCTCTCCGACAATCGGAGTGACAAATCCTAATCTCGAAATACGCCAACCCAACATCTACTTTTGGAGACACCTGTAATGCTCCTTTATAATCACCCAGTTACGTTGTGACGTTTGGTAGCACCCAAAGTGTTCCTCTGGCAAACGGGAGTTGCATAATCTCATAGTCATAGGAACATGTATAAGTCATGAAGAAAGCAATAGCAACATACTAAACGATCAGGTGCTAAGCTAATGGAATGGGTCATGTCAATCAGATCATTCAACTAATGATGTGATCTCGTTACTCAAATAACAACTCATTGTTCATGGTGAGGAAACATAACCATCTTTGATTAACGAGCTAGTCAAGTAGAGGCATACTAGTGACACTTTGTTTGTCTATGTATTCACACATGTATTATGTTTCCGGTTAATACAATTCTAGCATGAATAATAAACATTTATCATGATTATAAGGAAATAAATAATAACTTTATTATTGCCTCTAGGGCATATTTCCTTCAGTCTCCCACTTGCACTAGAGTCAATAATCTAGATTACACTGTAATGATTCTAACACCCATGGAGCTTTGGTGCTGATCATGTTTTGCTCGTGGAAGAGGCTTAGTCAATGGGTCTGCAACATTCAGATCCGTATGTATCTTGCAAATCTCTATGTCTCCCACCTGGACCAGATCCCGGATGGAGTTGAAGCGTCTCTTGATGTGTTTGGTCCTTTTGTGAAATCTGGATTCCTTTGCCAAGGCAATTGCACCAGTATTGTCACAAAAGATTTTCATTGGACCCGATGCATTAGGTATGACACCTAGATCGGATATGAACTCCTTCATCCAGACTCCTTCGTTTGCTGCTTCCGAAGCAGCTATGTACTCCGCTTCACATGTAGATCCCGCTACGACGCTTTGTTTAGAACTGCACCAACTGACAGCTCCACCGTTTAAAGTAAACACGTATCCGGTTTGCGATTTAGAATCGTCCGGATCAGTGTCAAAGCTTGCATCAACGTAACCTTTTACGGTGAGCTCTTTGTCACCTCCATATACGAGAAACATGTCCTTAGTCCTTTTCAGGTATTTCAGGATGTTCTTGACCGCTGTCCAGTGATCCACTCCTGGATTACTTTGGTACCTCCCTGCTAAACTTATAGCAAGGCACACATCAGGTCTGGTACACAGCATTGCATACATGATAGAGCCTATGGCTGATGCATAGGGAACATCTTTCATATTCTCTCTATCTTCTGCAGTGGTCGGGCATTGAGTCTTACTCAACTTCACACCTTGTAATACAGGCAAGAATCCTTTCTTTGCTTGATCCATTTTGAATTTCTTCAAAATTTTGTCAAGGTATGTGCTTTGTGAAAGTCCAATTAAGCGTCTTGATCTATCTCTATAGATCTTAATGCCTAATATGTAAGCAGCTTCACCGAGGTCTTTCATTGAAAAACTTTTATTCAAGTATCCCTTTATGCTATCCAGAAATTCTATATCATTTCCAATCAGTAATATGTCATCCACATATAATATCAGAAATGCTACAGAGCTCCCACTCACTTTCTTGTAAATACAGGCTTCTCTGAAAGTCTGTATAAAACCAAATGCTTTGATCACACTATCAAAACGTTTATTCCAACTCCGAGAGGCTTGCACCAGTCCATAAATGGATCGCTGGAGCTTGCACACTTTGTTAGCTCCCTTTGGATCGACAAAACCTTCCGGTTGCATCATATACAACTCTTCTTCCAGAAATCCATTCAGGAATGCAGTTTTGACATCCATCTGCCAAATTTCATAATCATAAAATGCGGCAATCGCTAACATGATTCGGACGGACTTAAGCATCGCTACGGGTGAGAAGGTCTCATCGTAGTCAATCCCTTGAACTTGCCAAAAACCTTTTGCGACAAGTCGAGCTTTGTAGACAGTAACATTACCATCAGCGTCAGTCTTCTTCTTAAAGATCCATTTATTCTCAATTGCTTGCCGATCATCGGGCAAGTCAACCAAAGTCCATACTTTGTTCTCATACATGGATCCCATCTCAGATTTCATGGCTTCAAGCCACTTTGCGGAATCTGGGCTCACCATCGTTTCTTCATAGTTCGTAGGTTCATCATGATCTAGTAGCATGACCTCCAGAACAGGATTACCGTACCACTCTGGTGCGGATCTTACTCTGGTTGATCTACGAGGTTCAGTAGTATCTTGATCTGAAGTTTCATGATCATTATCATTGGCTTCCTCACTAACTGGTGTAGGTGTCACTGAAACAGTTTTCTGTGATGAACTACTTTCCAGTAAGGGAGCAGGTACAGTTACCTTGTCAAGTTCTACTTTCCTCCCACTCACTTCTTTCGAGAGAAACTCCTTCTCTAGAAATGATCCATTCTTAGCAACAAATGTCTTGCCTTCGGATCTGTGATAGAAGGTGTACCCAACAGTTTCCTTTGGGTATCCTATGAAGACACATTTCTCCGATTTGGGTTCGAGCTTATCAGGTTGAAGTTTTTTCACATAAGCATCGCAGCCCCAAACTTTAAGAAACGACAACTTTGGTTTCTTGCCAAACCACAGTTCATAAGGCGTCGTCTCAACGGATTTTGATGGTGCCCTATTTAACGTGAATGCGGCCGTCTCTAAAGCATATCCCCAAAATGATAGCGGTAAATCAGTAAGAGACATCATAGATCGCACCATATCTAGTAAAGTACAATTACGACGTTCGGACACACCATTTCGCTGTGGTGTTCCGGGTGGCGTGAGTTGCGAAACTATTCCACAGTTTTTCAAATGTACACCAAACTCGTAACTCAAATATTCTCCTCCACGATCAGATCGTAGAAACTTTATTTTCTTGTTACGATGATTTTCAACTTCACTATGAAATTCTTTGAACTTTTCAAATGTTTCAGACTTATGTTTCATTAAGTAGATATACCCATATCTGCTTAAATCATCTGTGAAGGTGAGAAAATAACGATATCCGCCACGAGTCTCAATATTCATCGGGCCACATACATCGGTATGTATGATTTCCAACAAATCTGTTGCTCTCTCCATAGTACCGGAGAACGGTGTTTTAGTCATCTTGCCCATGAGGCACGGTTCGCAAGTACCAAGTGATTCATAATCAAGTGGTTCCAAAAGTCCATCAGTATGGAGTTTCTTCATGCGCTTTATACCGATATGACCTAAACGACAGTGCCACAAATAAGTTGCACTTTCATTATCAACTCTGCATCTTTTGGCTTCAACATTATGAATATGTGTATTACTACTATCGAGATTCAATAAGAATAGACCACTCTTCAAGGGTGCATGACCATAAAAGATATTACTCATATAAATAGAACAACCATTATTCTCTGATTTAAATGAATAACCGCCTCGCATTAAACAAGATCCAGATATAATGTTCATGCTCAACGCTGGCACCAAATAACAATTATTTAGGTCTAATATTAATCCCGAAGGTAGATGTAGAGGTAGCGTGCCGACCGCGATCACATCAACTTTGGAACTATTTCCCACGCGCATCGTCACCTTGTCCTTTGCCAGTGCCCGCTTATTCCGTAGTCCCTGTTTCGAGTTGCAAATATTAGCAACAGAACCAGTATCAAATACCCAGGTGCTACTGCGAGCTCTAGTAAGGTACACATCAATAACATGTATATCACATATACCTTTGTTCACCTTGCCATCCTTCTTATCCGCCAAATACTTGGGGCAGTTCCGCTTCCAGTGACCAGTCTGCTTGCAGTAGAAGCACTCAGTTTCAGGCTTAGGTCCAGACTTGGGTTTCTTCTCTTGAGCAGCAACTTGCTTGCCGTTCTTCTTGAAGTTCCCCTTTTTCTTCCCTTTGCCCTTTTTCTTGAAACTAGTGGTCTTGTTAACCATCAACACTTGATGCTCCTTCTTGATTTCTACCTCCGCAGCTTTCAGCATTGCGAAGAGCTCGGGAATAGTCTTGTTCATCCCTTGCATATTATAGTTCATCACGAAGCTCTTGTAGCTTGGTGGCAGTGATTGGAGAATTCTGTCAATAACGCAATCATCCGGAAGATTAACTCCCAATTGAATCAAGTGATTATTATACCCAGACATTTTGAGTATATGCTCACTGACAGAACTGTTCTCCTCCATCTTGCAGCTATAGAACTTATTGGAGACTTCATATCTCTCAATTCGGGCATTTGCTTGAAATATTAACTTCAACTCCTGGAACATCTCATATGCCCCATGACGTTCAAAACGTCGTTGAAGTCCCGATTCTAAGCCGTAAAGCATGGCACACTGAACTATCAAGTAGTCATCAGCTTTGCTCTGCCAGACGTTCATAACATCTGGTGTTGCTCCAGCAGCAGGCCTGGCACCCAGCGGTGCTTCCAGAACGTAATTTTTCTGTGCAACAATGAGGATAATCCTCAAGTTACGGACCCAGTCCGTGTAATTGCTACCATCATCTTTCAACTTTGCTTTCTCAAGGAACGCATTAAAATTCAACGGAACAACAGCACGAGCCATCTATCTACAATCAACATAAACAAGCAAGATACTATCAGGTACTAAGTTCATGATAAATTTAAGTTCAATTAATCATATTATTTAAGAACTCCCACTTAGATAGACATCCCCCTAATCCTCTAAGTGATTACGTGATCCAAATCAACTAAACCATGACCGATCATCACGTGAGATGGAGTAGTTTTCAATGGTGAACATCGTTATGTTGATCATATCTACTATATGATTCACGCTCGACCTTTCGGTCTCCGTGTTCCGAGGCCATATCTGCATATGCTAGGCTCGTCAAGTTTAACCTGAGTATTCTGCGTGTGCAAAACTGGCTTGCACCCGTTGTAGATGGACGTAGAGCTTATCACACCCGATCATCACGTGGTGTCTGGGCACGACGAACTTTGGCAACGGTGCATACTCAGGGAGAACACTTCTTGATAATTTAGTGAGAGATCATCTTATAATGCTATCGTCAATCAAAGCAAGATAAGATGCATAAAAAGATAAACATCACATGCAATCAATATAAGTGATATGATATGGTCATCATCATCTTGTGCTTGTGATCTCCATCTCCGAAGCACCGTCATGATCACCATCGTCACCGGCGCGACACCTTGATCTCCATCGTAGCATCGTTGTCGTCTCGCCAATCTTATGCTTCCACGACTATCACTACCGTTTAGTAATAAAGTAAAGCATTACATCGCGATTGCATTGCATACAATAAAGCGACAACCATATGGATCCTGCCAGTTGCCGATAACTCGGTTACAAAACATGATCATCTCATACAATAAAATTCAGCATCATGCCTTGACCATATCACATCACAACATGCCCTGCAAAAACAAGTTAGACGTCCTCTACTTTGTTGTTGCATGTTTTACGTGGCTGCTACGGGCTTAAGTAAGAACCAATCTCACCTACGCATCAAAACCACAACGATAGTTTGTCAAATAGACTCCGTTTTAACCTTCTCAAGGACCGGGCGTAACCATACTCGGTTCAACTAAAGTTGGAGAGACAGTCGCCCGCAAGCCATCTATGTGCAAAGCACGTCGAGGGAACCGGTCTCGCGTAAGCGTACGCGTAAGGTTGGTCCGGGTCATCTCGTCCAACAATACCGCCGAACCAAAGTATGACATGCTGGTAGGCAGTATGACTTGTATCGTCCACAACTCACTTGTGTTCTACTCGTGCATATAACATCAACATAAATAACCTAGGCTCGGATGCCACTGTTGGGTTACGTAGTAATTTCAAAAAATTTCCTACGTACACGCAAGATCATGTGATGCATAGCAACGAGGGGAGAGTGTTGTCTACGTACCCAACACAGACCGACTGCGGAAGCGATGACACGACGTAGAGGAAGTAGTCGTACGTCTTCACGATCCAACCGATCAAGCACCGAAACTACGGCACCTCCGAGTTCGAGCACACGTTCAGCTCGATGACGATCCCCGGACTCTGATCCAGCAAAGTGTCGGGGAAGAGTTCCGTCAGCACGACGGCGTGGTGACGATCTTGATGAACTACAGCAGCAGAGCTTCGCCTAAACTCCGCTACAGTATTATCGAGGTATATGGTGGCAGGGGGCACTGCACACGGCTAAGGAATAGATCACGTGGATCAACTTGTTGTATCTTTGGTGCTAGCCCTGCCCCTCTATTTATATGTTGAGCCCCGGGGTCGAAAGTTGGAGCAAAAGCCTCCTCAAAGTCGGTTTTGCCCGAAAGGCAAGAGTCCCACTCGGACTCCAGGACCAAACGCCACAATCCTTGGCGTCTGGCCCAGATGCCATGGGCCTCGGCGTCTGGCCCAGGGCCAGACGCCAGGGTCTCCGGCGTTTGGCCCCCTGGCCTCCGCAAAACTCCTTTTTGCACCGATCTAAAGCCTCATGGGCTTGACCCCTTGGCCTAACCATATCATCCAATATATGAATCTTTACGTCTCGACCATTTCGAGACTCCTCGTCATGTCCCCGATCTCATCCGGGACTCCGAACTCCTTCGGTTCATCAAAACATGTAAACTCATAATATAACTGTCATCGTAACCTTAAGCGTGCGGACCCTACGGGTTCGAGAACAATGTAGACATGACCGAGACACGTCTCCGGTCAATAACCAATAGCGGGACCTGGATGCCCATATTGGCTCCTACATATTCTACGAAGATCTTTATCGGTCAGACCGCATAACAACATACGCTGTTCCCTTTGTCATCGGTATGTTACTTGCCCGAGATTCGATCGTCGGTATCCAATACCTAGTTCAATCTCGTTAATGGCAAGTCTCTTTACTCGTTCCGTAATACATCATCTCACAACTAACATATTAGTTGCAGTGCTTGCAAGGCTTATGTGATGTGCATTACCGAGAGGGCCCAGAGATACCTCTCCGACAATCGGAGTGACAAATCCTAATCTCGAAATACGCCAACCCAACATCTACTTTTGGAGACACCTGTAATGCTCCTTTATAATCACCCAGTTACGTTGTGACGTTTGGTAGCACCCAAAGTGTTCCTCTGGCAAACGGGAGTTGCATAATCTCATAGTCATAGGAACATGTATAAGTCATGAAGAAAGCAATAGCAACATACTAAACGATCAGGTGCTAAGCTAATGGAATGGGTCATGTCAATCAGATCATTCAACTAATGATGTGATCTCGTTACTCAAATAACAACTCATTGTTCATGGTCAGGAAACATAACCATCTTTGATTAACGAGCTAGTCAAGTAGAGGCATACTAGTGACACTTTGTTTGTCTATGTATTCACACATGTATTATGTTTCCGGTTAATACAATTCTAGCATGAATAATAAACATTTATCATGATTATAAGGAAATAAATAATAACTTTATTATTGCCTCTAGGGCATATTTCCTTCACAGACATGGCCTCAGAACACAAGAGACCGAAAGGTCGAACATGAATCATATAGTAGATATGATCAACAGGAGATGTTCACCATTGAAACCACCTCATCTCACGTGATGATCGAACTTGGGTTGGTGAATTTCAATCATGTTACACTCGGACGACTGGAGGGATGTCGATTTGAGTGGGAGTTCTTAGACAATATGATTAATTGAACTCATTATCTTGAACAATAGTCTAAGTTCTCTTTGCAAATTATGTTGTATATCAATGGCTCGTGCAGTAGCTCCCTTGAATTTCAATGTGTTCCTAGAGAAAGCTAAGCTGAAAGATGATGAAAGCAACTTTGTGGACTAGGCCCGTAATCTAAGGATTATCCTCACGGCTGCCCAAAAGACTTATGTCATTGATGCACCGCTTGGTGCGCCACCCCCTCCAGCAACTATGGACGTTGTGAATGCCTAGTAGTCATGTGTTGATGACTACTCAATAGTTCAGTGCGTCATGTTGTATGGCTTAGAACTGGGACTTCAAAAGCATTTTGAACGTCATGGAGCATATGAGATGTTCTAGGAGTTGAAGTTTACTTTTGAGAAGAATGCTCGGATCGATAGGTATGAGACCTCCGATAAGTTCTATGCTTGCAAAATGAAGGAGAACGGCTCTGTCAGTGAGCACATACTCAGAATGTCTGGGTATTACAACCGTCTGGCTGAGTTGGGAGTTGAGATCCCGCCTGAGGCGGTCACTGACAGAATTCTTCAATCGCTACCACCTAGCTACAAGAGCTTTGTGTTGAAGTATAACATGCAAGGGATGAACAAGTTAGTCTCTGAGCTGTTCGCAATGCTGAAAGTTGCTGAGTCAGGCATCCAGAAGGAGCATTAATACGTCTCCGACGTATCTATAATTTATGAAGTATTATGCCATGCTTACAACAATTTTATATGATTTTGGCATGATTTGATTAGAACTAACCCGGCCTGACGCTATTTTCAGCAGAACTACCGTGGTGTTGTTTTTTGTGCAGAAATAAAAGTTCTCAGAATTGGCTGAAAAATTATGGTGATTTTTTATGGAACAAAAGAGACCCCCGAGGCACAAGAGTTGGTCCAGAAGAGTCCCGAGGCAACGACAACGGTGGAGGGCGCCCCCCTGTCTTGTCGCTGCCTCGTGGACCCCCTTGACATGAGACCGACGCCAAAAATTCCTATAAATCACGAAACCCCCAGAAAGAAATCTAGATCGGAAGTTCTGCCCCCGCAAGCCTCTGTATCCCTGAAAACCTAATTGGGACCCTGTTCCAATACCCTGCTGGAGGGGGGAATCATCACCGGTGGCCATCTTCATCATCCCGGTGGCCACCATGATGAGGAGGGAGTAGTTCACCCTCGGGGCTGAGGGTATGTATCAGTAGCTATGTGTTTTATCTCTCTCCCTCTCCCTCTCTCTCTCTCTCTCTCTCTCTGTGTCTCTCTCGTGTTCTTGATTTGGCACGATCTTGATGTACCGCGAGCTTTGTTACTATAGTCGAATCATATGGTGTTTCTCCCTCCTATCTTCTTGTGATGAATTGAGTTTTACCTTTGAGGTTTCACTATCGGATTGAATACTTTTATGGATTTGAGAGCACTTGATGTATGTCTTGCGTGGGATACCCGTGGTGACAATGGGGTGTTCTATTGATTCACTTAATGCATATTTTGGCACTCAACACACGGATTCCCGAGGTGACATTGGGGTAATCTATGCATAGGGGTTGATGCACGTTTTCGTCCTTGTTTCTCCAGTAGAAATCTTGGGGCACTCATTGAAGTTCTTTGTGTTGGATTGAATTATGAATATGAAGTTGTTTGATGCATATCGTATAATTGACCCACGGATAATTGTGGTGACATTGGAGTATCTAGGTAACATTAGGGTTGACTGATGTGTATCATATGGTGTTATTTGACTACAAACTCTAGGGCTGTTTGTGACACTTATAGGAATAGCTCAATGGATTGATCGGAAAGAATAACTCTGAGGTGGTTTTGTACCCTACAAGCAACTTCATCTTATGTTCTCCGCAATAGGAACTTTGGAGTGATTCTTTGTTGCACGCCGAGGGATTGTTATGTGATCCAATTATGTTATCATTGTCGAGAGAACTTTGCACTAGTGAAAGTATGAACCCTAGGCCTTGTTTCCAAGCATTGCAATACCATCTTTACTCACCTTTATCACTTGTTACCTCACTTTTTTATTTATTCAGATTATAAAAATATATTTCTTCCATCCATATTACACTTGTATCACCATCTCTTCGCCGAACTGGTGCACCTATACAATTTACCATTGTATTGGGTGTGTTGGGGACACAAGAGACTCTTTGTTATTCGGTTGTAGGGTTGTTTGAGAGAGACCATCTTCATCGTATGCCTCCCACGGATTGATAAACCTTAGGTCATCCACTTGAGGGAAATTTGATACTTCCCTACAAAACTCTACGCTTGGCGGCCCAACATGAGTCTACAAGAAGAAGGTTGCATAGTAGACATCAAGCTATTTTCTAGCGCCATTGCCGGGGAGGTGAGTGCTTGAAGGTATATCTTTAGATCTTGCAATTGAATCTTTTAGTTTCTTGTATTATCATTAGTTTAGTCTATAAAAGAAAACTACAAAAAAATGGAATTGAGGTTGCCTGATATGCTTCATATTTTTAATGTCTTTCGTGAAAATGATGGAAAGGAAATTTGTGCTCAAGTGTTAGAAGAAGAAGCCTATAAAATGTTTGGCACTGAATCATTGAATGATGAGCATGATTGCAATGTCGTTAGTTTGAATTCTGAATATACATGATGTTAATGATATGCAAAGCTACAAGCTTGGGGATGCTATGTTTGATGAATATGATATTTTTAGTCCCCCAAGTTTTGATGTGCAAATTTATTATGATGATAGCACGCCTCCTATTTATGATGATTGCAATATTTATGAAAGTGGGTTTGGAAGATGTCAACTTTAGATAATAATTATCCCACTATTTTGGAGGGTGTTAAATCTTATTATAATGATAAAAGTGGATTTGGAGAGGTCGTGACTTTATTTAGTAACGATTCCACTATCTTGGAAGAGGTTTCAATTGACTATGATGAGAACAAAGTTGCTACTTATGATGATTATTGCGATGATACTTATGTTATAAAAAGTAGTGATGATTATATTTATAAAACTTGTCATAATTATGATTACCTTTTTTTGAAGATTACTCTTTTAATGTGGAAACAGTTTATAGTATTCGAGTTTCTTATTATATACTCTCACTATTCCGAATGAGAAGAATTTTGCTTATGTGGAGAGTAGTAAATTTTGTATGCTTGTGGATTATGAAAATAATGCTTTATGTGATATATCGTTGAATTCATTCATGTTGCTACTGAAAATTATTATGAGGGAGGAATATATGCTTGTAGGAAGTGCAATACTATCAAGTTTCCTCTCTTTGTGTTGAAAATCTTGATGTTTTGTTTGTTTTACCTTCCTATGCTAGTTGATTCTTGTTCCCATAAGTTGTTTGCTCACAAAATCCCTATGAATAGGAAGTGGGTTAGACTTAAATGTGCTAGTCATATGCTTCATGATGCTCCCATTATATTTCAATTCTTATCTTTTATGTGAGCATCATTGACATCATCATGCCTAGCTAGAAAGGCATTAAGGAAAAGCGCTTGTTGGGAGACAACCCAATATTTTTCCTTGTTGTTTCCCAATAAATTTATCATCTAGCCTCTGGTTAGATGTGTTTTCATGTTTTAATTAGTGTTTGAGCCAAGTAAGACCTTTGGGATGGCTTACGGTGATGCTTGATTTGATCTTGCTGAAAAACAGAAACTTTTGTGCCCAGTAAAATAATTTTCATAATTCACAAGAGCGTGATTTTGAACTGAATTTTTTACAAACGATTTATATACAAATTACCCAGGTTTTCCTAAATTTTCAGAATTTTTGGAGTTGCATAAGTATACAAAGTTTCCTGATTACTACAGACTATTTTATTTTAAATAGATTCTGTTTTTCATGTGTTGTTTGCTTATTTTGATGAATCTATGAGTAGTATCGGAGGGTATGAACCATGGAGAAGTTGGGATACATTAGATATAACACCAATATGAATTTATAATGAGTTCACAACAGTACCTAAGTGGTGATTTATTTTCTTATACTAACGAAGCTCATAAGATTTTTTGGTGAGTTTTGTGTTGTGAAGTTTTCATGTTTTGGGTAAAGATTTGATGGACTATGAAATAAGGAGTGGCAAGAGCCTAAGATTGTGGATTCCCAAGGCACCCCAATGTAGTATTCAAGGATAACAAAGCATATAAGCTTGGGGATGCCCCGGATGGCATCCCCTCTTTCGTCTTCGTCTATTGGTAAATTTACTTGAGTCTATATTTTTATTCACCACATGATATGTGCTTTGCTTGGAGCGTCATTTTATTTTGTTTATATTTGCTTGCTATTATACAGAGACATGTTTTCTATCTTTTAGTTGAATAAAAAGGTCAAGTATAGCCTTTACCATTGCTTATTTTACAAGTCTATATGTTGTTGTTTTGAAAACAGAAAGTTTTCTATCATTGTTTGAATTCTTCTGGAAAGTCAAAACATGATTAAATCTTGAAATTTTTACACAATGAGTAACAACAAATTTTCTACATTGTGGTAAAGTTTCAGAATTTTTTGAGTTTGGGAAGTATGATTCCTCTTGCATTCTTTACAGACTGTTCTGTTTAGACTGGTTGCTGTTATCTTTGTTTGTTTGCATATGTTCGCTTGTTTAATGATTTCATTTGAGGATAGGAGTGTTAAATATGCAGAGGCATTTAGTATGCAATGTCAATTTATAATTTTAGTGATTTTATACAGTAGAGAATGATAAGGTTATGCATTGATTTATACTAACTTATCTCATGAGTTCTTGTTGAGTTTTGTGTGGATGAAGTTTTTAAGATTTCGAGAAACTATGATATGAGAGGAATTAAGGAGACACGAGAGCTCAAGCTTGGGTATGCCGAAGGCATCCCTAATTAATATTTCAAGAAGTCTCAAGAAGCTAAGCTTGGGGATGCCCCGGTTGTCATCCCACCTTTCTCTTCAACAATGATCGGTCAGTTTTGGTTGAACCTAAGTTTTTGCTTCTTCACATGATATGTGCTATCCTTGCAATGTCATTTTATTTTGTTTTTCTTGTTGCTTAATAATATCCCAAGATCTGAAAATTTTAAATGAGAGAGAGTCTTCACATAGCTACTTAATTATTCGACTACTCATTGATCATCACTTATATCTTTTTTGGAGTAGTTTGTCACTTACTCGTGTGCTTCACTTATATCTTATGAGTAAATGGTTGAATGAATTGAATATCATAAATCTGAAATTGTATATGTTCCATATTCTTGTCCCATGTTGAGTAATGACTTCACATATAATAAGTATAGGTGGTAAATTTATTGAAAGTTAGCAAACATAGCATTGGTCACTTGAACAATTCATGAAAGAATATTGAAGGAAGAGAGATTTCACATATAAATATACTATCTTGGACATCTTCTATGATTGTGAGCCCCATTAATTATTTTCAAACTTGAGCATATTAGTTGAAGTTGAACAAGGAAGCCAGCATATGAGTTATGCTTGGGTATATTTGTATAGAAATTATATTGTTATGGATCCTCCAACATGTGGTGCTTGCTATTTAGAATCTTTTGCTAGCCAAAATTCCTGTACTAAGAGGGAACACTATGTGACGCCCCCGATTCAATCGTACACTAATCATACACGCAAACGTGTACAATCAAGATCAGGGACTCACGGGAAGATATCACAACACAACTCTAAAAATAAAAATAAGTCATACAAGCATCATAATACAAGCCAGGGGCCTCGAGAGCTCGAATACAAGTGCTCGATCATAGACGAGTCAGCGGAAGCAGCAATATCTGAGTACAGACATAAGTTAAACAAGTTTGCCTTAAGAAGGCTAACACAAACTGGGATACAGATCGAAAGAGGCGCAGGCCTCCTGCCTGGGATCCTCCTAACTACTCCTGGTCGTCGTCAGCAGCCTGTACGTAGCAGAAGGCACCTCCCGTGTAGTAGGAATCATCGTCGACGGTGGCGTCTGGCTCCTGGACTCCAGCATCTGGTTGCGACAACCAGAAAGAAAGGAAAAGGGGGAAAAGGGGGGAGAAAGCAACCATGAGTACTCATCCAAAGTACTCGGAAGCAAGAAACTACACTACATATGCATGGGTATATGTGTAAAAAGGCAATATTGGTGGACTGAACTGCAGAATGCCAGAATAAAAGGGGGATAGCTAGCCCTATCGAAGACTATGCTTCTTGCAGCCTCCGTCTTGCAGCATGTAGAAGAGAGTAGACTGAAGTCCTCCAAGTAGCATCTCCAAGTAGCATCGCATAGCATAATCCTACCCGGCGATCCTCCCCTCGTCGCCCTGTGGAAAAGCGATCACCTGGATGTCTGTGGAACTTGGAAGGGTGTGTTTTATTAAGTATCCGGTTCTAGTTGTCATAAGGTCAAGGTACAACTCCAAGTCGTCCCGTTACCGAAGATCACGGCTATTCGAATAGATTAACTTCCGTGCAGGGGTGCACCACATAACCCAAGACGCTCGATCCCATTTGGCCGGACACACTTTCCTGGGTCATGCCCGGCCTCGGAAGATCAACACGTCGCAGCCCCACCTAGGCACAACAGAGAGGTTAGCACGCCGGTCTAAATCCTATGTGCGTAGGGGTCTGGGCCCATCGCCCATTGCACACCTGCACGTTGCGTACGCGGCCGGTGAGCAGACCTAGCAACCTCCATTACAAAGGAAGTTACGTTAACGTAGTCCAACCCGGCGCGCGCCGCTCAGTCGCTGACGTCACGAAGGCTTCGGCTGATACCACGACGCCGAGTGCCCATAACTGTTCCCGCGTAGTTGGTTAGTGCGTATAGGCCAGTAGCCAGACTCAGATCAAATACCAAGATCTCGTTAAGCGTGTTAAGTAACCGCGAACGCCGAACAGGGCCAGGCCCACCTCTCTCCTAGGTGGTCGCAACCTGCCCTGTCGCTCCGCCACAAAGTAACAGTCGGGGGCCGTCGGGAACCCAGGCCCACCTCTCCCGGGATGGAGCCACCTGTCCTTCCAGCCCCCACATCGGAATCACTTGCGGGTACTCAACGAGCTGACCCGACTTTAGTCACCATCTGTATAGTATGTATATATGTATAGTTTATACCCGTGATCACCTCCCTAGTGATCACGGCCCAATAGTATAGCAAGGCAGACTGACAAGAATGTGGGGCCAATGATAATAAACTAGCATCCTATACTAGGCATTTAGGATTGCGGGTAAGGTATCAATGACTGTAGCAAGAATGACAGGCTATGCAACAGAATATGAGTAACCGAACAGTAACATACTACACTACTCTAATGCAAGCAGTAGAGAGAAGAATAGGCGATATCTGGTGATCAAAGGGGGGGCTTTCCTGGTTGCTCTGGCAAGAAGGAAGGGTCGTCAACACCGTAGTCGAACTGGGGTTCGCCGACAATCTCGGGGTCTACCGGAAAGAAGTAACGGAGGAGGAACACAATAAATAACAGAGCAATCAAAGCATCATAAAGTGTAACATGGCATTAAGCGGTACTAGAGGTGACCTAACATAGTAGTAGGTGCTACTAGCGAAGGGGGAAAACATCCGGGAAAGTATTCCCGGTGTTTGACGTTTTCGGACAGATGAACGGAGGGGGAAGGTTGTGTGTTCGCTATGCTAGGGATGTGTGGCGGACGAACCGACTGCGTATCCGGATTCATCTCGTCGTTCTGAGCAACTTTCATATATAAATTATGTTCACCCGACTTACGGATTATTTTCTGTGATTTTTCAAAGTTTAAAGGATTTTCTAGAATTCTGGAATATACCTAAATTCGAATTTAAACAGTGTATTACTTTTTGTACCCACGGACAACTAGCCTATTAGAATGACGGGCGGGGTCCGGTGGCTGAGTCAGCATACACGGTCAGCAAGTCAACAGTCAATGGTTGACCTGGTCAAAGTGTGAATAGTGGTCGTGGGGCCTACTTGTCATTGACTGTTATTTTAACTTAAGTGCTAAGCAGATTTGTTTAGGAAGGGGACCCACATGTCATTCACAGTAACTAATCCTGAGGTTGGTTGGTTGAACTAATTAGAGCAGGACCTAGCAGTCAACGTCTAGTTAGACTAACTAATTAGATTAGCACCTAACCTACTCTAACTTAGCACTACAAGCCGGCTTCTTGGACAGAGTCAGCAGCAGCAGCAACGCATCAGGCAAAGCAAGCAACAGCGGCATCAGGCTTTAGCAAGCGGCAGCAAGTTGCGCAGCAGCAAACAGCACTAGCAGCGGCAAGCACTAGCGGATACGCACGAGCGACGACGGCCGGACGGGCGCACGTGGGCGCGCGCAAGGTCGCAACCAGGCGAGCAGGGCCTGGCCTGGGCGGGCGCGCGCGCAAGGTCGCGGCCAGAGGCGACGCCGGCGCGGGGCACAGGGAGCGGCCGGAGGTGAGGCAAGGCTAGGCCAGGGCGCAGCGATGAGCAGCAGCTCGCGGAGGCGAGCGGGGATGCGTCCACGCGCGCGTGGGCGCGCGCGGAGGCGCGGTCGGCGCAGGTCAGGTCGGGGTGGCCAAGTGCGCGGGCTAGCCGGGCGCGAGGTAGGGGAGCCCGGGGTGCTCGTGCCCGTCGGCCATGGTGGGCGGCGGAGTTCGGTGTAGGTGGGCAGCGGTGAAACGACATAAATCTGAGGGGGAATCATATGGGGAATCAAGGGGAGCTCACATCGCAGCTGTAGAGAAAGTCAGCGGCTCGGGGAGGCTTCAATGAGGTCGAAATCGAAGATGATGAGCGGCGGGGCAGAGCTTGAAGAAGACCTCGTCCGGTCGATGCGGTGGCTCCGGGCTCGATCTCGTGGGTGGAGATGAAGAAGTGGACGACGAAGGTTCTGCTGGAGGTCTCCCCCGGCGAAGAGGCGCACGGTGGTCGCGGCTACGACGACGGCATGGCGACCATGAGATCAGGCGAACTCCAAGTTGCTTTTTTTTTTTTTTTTTGAGCTTCGAACTCCAAGTTGTGACCAAAGGGAAAGGGGAGTTCGAGTGCTCCCCCTGTTTCCTGTAGCGTGGGGGAGGGAGAGGATATGAGGTGGGTTGGGCTGGCCGGTTAGGCCAGGTGGGTCGGCCAGCTGGGCCGTTTGGCCCAGTTGGCCACAGGGGTTCCTTCTTTTCTTTTATTTTTTTGTTTCCTTTGTTTTTTTCTTTTACTTTTCTTTTTCTTATCTTATTTCTTACCTGTTTTCTTTTAATTTCTCATTTGTATTACTTTTATAAATTATAAAAGTAGTCACTAATTTAGTGTTAATAATTATGTTGTTGTCCCATACATTAGGGGCAACTAAATAAATAGTTTATTATTTTATAAAATGCAAAAGACACTTATTTCATTGTTCTACCTACTGTTTTAATTATTCAAGTGCATCTAAACTCTCTAAAAAAATGTGGTTTATTCACCGCAATTAGTTAGAGATTATTTGTCACATGATGAACAATTAAGTTTTAATGTTTGAAAACTTTTACCGTTTGACATTATTTTAAATTTGAAATTTGAACTGGTTTTCAAACCGGCGTAAGTTTATCAACTGTAACCGAGGTGATGTGGCGTCATTAGCAGAGGATTACTGTAGCTTAATTACCCGGGCGTCACAATTCTCCTCCACTACAAGAAATCTCGTCCCGAGATTTAAGAGGTAGAGCAAGGGGAAAGATTTGGTTACGATATTCTAACGGATCTTCTCATTCATGTCTGCTCTCCCTGAAGTAGTTGATCCTCTTAGTTGATGTCTTTATTTCTCTGCTCCAGGTCATCATGATCAAGTCATCATCCTTTCTTCGGGATCTCCATCGCCCTACGAACGCGACCAAGGGGAAAAACTCCGGAAGAACGCATCTCCACAAAGCTGGGCATCTGACGGTGAACTCAATGGGAAATACATAAGGTACCCCACGAGTTGTATTTCAGTGTATTCGCTTAGTGCAATATACGATGGTACCAAGTTTCAAACGGGTAGGCAATCGTTCGATGCCTGAAACGGAGTGTGAAATCGGGTTCAGAGCAACGAGAATAAGTATTGCGTCTGATACCAGAATAGATCACTAGGAAGGTGGCTCGCGAATTACCTACGAAACCAAGAGCAAGGGATAACTGTGTCAACAAGGTGTACATGAGAGTCAGGTTTCGATCCTGTGGAACTTGCGGGTTATGGGCCCACCATGTGGGTTAAAGTAGGAGGGGCGGCGACATCTTGCACGGTCATGATAGCAAGGCATGTCAGAGGGTAGCCTGTCAGTTATATGTCAGCAACCACGTCGATACCAAGGGCGAGGGACGAAGAGAGCCATTTTCCTGCTCGTTGAACAAGGCGGACCAATAGGCAAGGTTCTCGTCCATCGATGGCTACCGGAATGTCATCAACAATAGTAACAGGGTCTTATTGACAGAGTAGTACACCGAGGTGTTTAATAAGTCTTACAATTTTCTCATGAAAGAATGGCTAAACTTGTTAAAAAGGATACTATAGCAAGACGTCCTCCGCCCAGGTGTGCTAGACATGACATCACCTTATCGGGGCAAAGGCCAATGTTATAACCCTTGGGAATATGTTCCAACCATCATATCTGACCGAGATTTAGATCTGATTGGTGTCGGGATACCTCAGACTAAGGATGCCTGAGAAGGAAGGGGTGCAACACAATTTGACGAGACGACATTGTAAGATTCTCGGGAAATGTACTATAGAAGCGAGTTCCAAAACAAGAGCTCATCATTAAACCAATGAAGGGATAAGGAGGTAGCTGATGAACTCAGCTACAATTCATCGAGGTATCCAAAAAGATGGATCTCCACAATTATGTGGATAAGGAGATAACATTTGTCAGATCAAATGATATAATGAGGTATGCTCGAGGAAAACATAAACAATTAAACATGGGTTGAAAGGTGCACTCGAAATATGGGTTGGGTTGCACGCCCAACGTCGGAATGGCGATTGAGCAACCAACACACTAAATTGGAATTATTGTCCAATAACTCTGAAGCAATAGGGTTGCTAGAGATATTAAATTTGCACAACAGAGTTCACTCAACACGGGGACCAAGAAAAGAATGGTGATGGTGAGAAGCATCACTGTATCACAAATTCTTAAGATGTGGTGTAATTCTCACAACATTGATGACATAAGAGATGGTAATGTTCCGAGTAAAGAAAAACAATTGCTGGATGGCAGGGAACTCAAGGTATAACACCAAACACGAACAAGCTTGTGTTGGTGGGAAGGCAATAAAGTGGTCGATGATAACACAGATCATCGAGGGCAAGGATGGTATTTCTCATCATGAACTCAATTGATATCCTGGAAGAGCTCATAAGGTTGATGATTATCACGACATATTTGTCGAGAGATTTCATGAAGATGTAATCAATCAGCAACGACATCAAGTCAAAGGAATGATGAAGCAGAAGGTTATTGGAACCATGGGTACGACACAAACTCGAAATCAAGCTTGTTGTTCAAGGACAAACAGTATGATGAGGAAGATCGATTGTAAGATTAGCTCACTGTCGAAATTTGTGCTCCGAGAAGAAGGACCCGGTAGCATAGTTAAAATTTAGCATGATAATGATATAGCCGATCAGGCTAGGAATGATGTGATCGGGTACAAACTCGTAATTATAGAAGCTTACTGAAGAGTTGTTGAACCGTAGTGCGGACTCGGTTCAGTTATTGGTGTCTTTGAGTGTTTAATAACTCAGAGCCCGTGAAAAATTGGAATCAGTGGGAATGTAGCACTTGATGAAGAACTCATAAGAAGTTATGCAGTTCCATGATAATCTTGAGATACCAGGGGGGTAATACTCGACGACAAATCAAAGTAGAGGTTGGACTAGGGTATTACTCTGTATAAGACAAGTGCTTAAACTTGCACGAGAAATGGTATTTAAAGGAGAACATGGTCGGAACCACGATTGCAAAAGGCTAGATCCCAGATATAAGATGAACTTATACCAAGGGAATAATTAATTTTAAAAGAAGCTTCGATGAGAAGATCTACATCGTGTCTATGGGCATGAACACAAAGTTCAAGGTCGACTCCCACCTCTCCAACGCATAACCTTTCATTTACTTCTCGCGTTCGATGAAGTTGTAGTGTTGAAATTTTATCTTGGTAAAATACCAGAAGAGTATGACTCGTGAAAACCTCCGAGTTCACACATATTAAGGAAGGCATAGGTTCAACCCATCAGGGCATCTTAGGAACATATACCACAAACTTCGGGGTAAATAATACAAGCTCAAAAGTAGAGCATGGTTCACAAGCAGAGGATACAATTTACCAAAGGCATTATATAACCATGGAAAAGCTCACAAGTTTATTGAATAAGCAGGACACTGTCGGGTAGTAATCCAACAAGGGGGTCTTGTGGTGGAGCTGATGCGAGTATCGGTACTCTATCAGAGGGAGAAGGAATGGAAGGGCATCGGATTATAGAAAAAACTGACTAATTCAAAGCTCAATGTAAAGAATCATGATTTCTGATTCAAGGGATCAGAAGCAAACGCTCTGATTAAGGATGGGTAAACTGAATAGACTTAGGGGTACAACCTACGGCAATGGATTGGTCGAGAACCAGCTCATGTTCAAAAATGACGTCTGAGCCGGAAGGATAATCCTAGGATTAGACTGATGATGGTGAACATTCGCAGCATATTGAATCAATGGACTCAAAATGATAGTGACAAGGGATGCCAATAAGACTACTAGAGTTATGGGATTAACCATAATGTAAGCAAGCAAGAATTTCAAGAGCAATAGGCTCCTGAGGATTTTCGGAAGATCAAATGGTATTTCGAAGATTGGTGACATACATGAATCAACTGGGATGAGTGGATACTCGGTAAGTGCGGGTATTATCCGTAGGGGTATTCAGGTGACAAAGAACAGCAAGGCACTAAGCTCAAAGGATTCTCGGAACAACAGAGAGAATTTCGGGGTATCTTGCAGTAACAAGATCAACTGGGAAACATTGTATGAATGGAGGGTATACGTGGTTATCCATAGGGGTTTATCGATGGAAGGGAATTGCAAAAGCGATGGCAAAAAGTATCGAGGGAACATCGGAGAGTAACTTCGAAATCTTCTAGTGCATCAGGCGATCACCTGTATCGAGTGGCTCTCCGGGAGGAAGTAGTTACGAGAACCTAGAGTTAGATTTAGTAAAATCATTTAACCCAAATAGAAGAGAGATCAGAGCCCCAGAGTATAGACGAGGAGTAAAAGATCCTAATACCACCCAATGGTGACGTGGGCCCATGGGCCACACAGCCATGTTAGTAAAAGTTTTGTAAAGTCTAGGCTCGACTTCGGCCAAGGAGTGTGGAAGGGGGATTCCTACAGGCAGTCGACTCTGATACCAACTTGTGACGCCCCTGATTCAATTGTACACTAATCATACACGCAAACGTGTACGATCAAGATCAGGGACTCATGGGAAGATATCACAACACAACTCTAAAAATAAAAATAAGTCATACAAGAATCATAATACAAGCCAGGGGCCTCGAGGGCTCGAATACAAGTGCTCGATCATAGACGATTCAGCGGAAGCAGCAATATCTGAGTACAGACATAAGTTAAACAAGTTTGCCTTAAGAAGGCTAACACAAACTGGGATACAGATCGAAAGAGGCGCAGGCCTCCTGCCTGGGATCCTCCTAACTACTCCTAGTCGTCGTCAGCAGCCTGCACGTAGCAGAAGGCACCTCCAGTGTAGTAGGAATCATCGTCGACGGTGGCGTCTGGCTCCTGGACTCCCACATCTGGTTGCGACAACCAGAAAGAAAGGAAAAGGGGGAAAAGGGGGGAGAAAGCAACCGTGAGTACTCATCCAAAGTACTCGCAAGCAAGGAACTACACTACATATGCATGGGTATATGTGTAAAAAGGCAATATTGGTGGACTGAACTGCAGAATGCCAGAATAAGAGGGGGATAGCTAGCCCTATCGAAGACTACGCTTCTTGCAGCCTCCGTCTTGCAGCATGTAGAAGAGAGTAGACTGAAGTCCACCAAGTAGCATCTCCAAGTAGCATCGCATAGCATAATCCTACCCGGCGATCCTTCCCTCGTCGCCCTGTGGAAAAGCGATCACCGGGATGTCTGTGGAACTTGGAAGGGTGTGTTTTATTAAGTATCCGGTTCTAGTTGTCATAAGGTCAAGGTACAACTCCAAGTCGTCCCGTTACCGAAGATCACGGCTATTCGAATAGATTAACTTCCCTGCAGGGGTGCGCCACATAACCCAACACGCTCGATCCCATTTGGCCGGACACACTTTCCTGGGTCATGCCCGGCCTCGGAAGATCAACACGTCACAGCCCCACCTAGGCACAACAGAGAGGTCAGCACGCCGGTCTAAATCCTATGCGCGCAGGGGTCTGGGCCCATCGCCCATTGCACACCTGCACGTTGCGTACGCGGCCGGTGAGCAGACCTAGCAACCTCCATTACAAAGGAAGTTGCGTTAACACAGTCCAACCCGGCGCGCGCCACTCAGTCGCTGATGTCACAAAGGCTTCGGCTGATACCACGACGCCGAGTGCCTATAACTGTTCCCGCGTAGTGGTTAGTGCGTATAGGCCAGTAGCCAGACTCAGATCAAATACCAAGATCTCATTAAGCGTGTTAAGTAACCGCGAACTCCGAACAGGGCCAGGCCCACCTCTCTCCTAGGTGGTCACAACCTGCCCTGTCGCTCCGCCACAAAGTAACAGTCGGGGGCCGTCGGGAACCCAGGCCCACCTCTACCAGGATGGAGCCACCTGTCCTTCCAGCCCCCACATCAGAATCACTTGCGGGTACTCAACGAGCTGACCCGACTTTAGTCACCATATGTATAGTATGTATATATGTATAGTATATACCCGTGATCACCTCCCTAGTGATCATGGCCCAATAGTATAGCAAGGCAGACTAACAAGAATGTGGGGCCAATGATAATAAACTAGCATCCTATACTAGGCATTTAGGATTGCGGGTAAGGTATCAATGACTGTAGCAACAATGACAGGCTATGCAACAGAATAGGAGTAACCGAACAGTAACATACTACACTACTCTAATGCAAGCAGTAGAGAGAAGAATAGGCGATATCTGGTGATCAAAGGGGGGCTTGCCTAGTTGCTCTGGCAAGAAGGAAGGGTCGTCAACACCGTAGTCGAACTGGGGGTCGCCGACAATCTCGGGGTCTACCGGAAAGAAGTAACGGAGGAGGAACACAATAAATAACAGAGCAATCAAAGCATCACAAAGTGTAACATGGCACTAAGCGGTACCAGAGGTGACCTACACATAGTAGTAGGTGCTACTAGCGAAGGGGGAAAACATCCAGGAAAGTATTCCCGGTGTTTGACGTTTTCGGACAGATGAACGGAGGGGGAAGGTTGTGTGTTCGCTATGCTAGGGATGGGTGAACATAATTTATATATGAAAGTTGCTCAGAACGACGAGACGAATCCGGATACGCAGTCGGTTCGTCCGCGCCGTTTGGCCCAGTTGGCCACAGGGGTTCCTTCTTTTATTTTATTTTTTTGTTTCCTTTGTTTTTTTCTTTTACTTTTCTTTTTCTTATCTTATTTCTTACCTGTTTTCTTTTAATTTCTCATTTGTATTAGTTTTATAAATTATAAAAGTAGTCACTAATTTAGTGTTAATAATTATGCTGCTGTCCCATTAACTTAGGGGCAACTAAATAAATAGTTTATTATTTTATAAAATGCAAAAGACACTTATTTCATTATTCTACCTACTGTTTTAATTATTCATGTGCATCTAAACTCTCTAAAAAAATGTGGTTTATTCACCTCAATTAGTTAGAGATTATTTGTCACATGATGAACAATTAAGTTTTAATGTTTGAAAACTTTTACCGTTTGACATTATTTTAAATTTGAAATTTGAACTGGTTTTCAAACCGGCGTAAGTTTATCAACTGTAACCGAGGTGACGTGGCATCATTAGCAGAGGGTTACTGTAGCTTAATTACCCGGGCGTCACACACTACTTGTGCATCCAAAATCCTTGAACCAAGTTTCTTCCATGAATGTCCATCATATCTACCTATATGCGGTATTTACCTGCCGTTCCAAGTAAATTTGCATGTCACTGGTACGCGTCGGTGCTATACAAACGGTTTTTAACCCCTTTCCACGATGGCGCTCGGAACCGTCACCTAGTGAGTGTGGGCGATAGGGGGGTCCTTCCCACACGACCCAAAAACCGTCGGGGATAGGGAGCCTTGATGCGTACAGTTGCCCCTCTATAGCCGTTTTTGATGTCTCGCATATCCAAAACGATTCATCCTTGCTACTCGTTTGTGCTGGCATTGTGATCACAGTCGGAGTTTTGCAGTTTTTACCTAAACCCAGGCAGATTCCAGGCCCAGGTAGATTCCAGGCACGGGGGTTTTCTAGGCACGTACCAAACTACCTCTACGTTTACGATGCCTGGCACATCACAAATAGTTCATGATTATAAACCATGTACGATAGGTAGACATTCACACACATTTAGTTTTCCCGCACCATATGTGATAGTGTCTGACATCACACACGCTTTGCAAACAGCAACTATGTGCATTGTTACACATGTTTCCACTCCGTGAACCATGTCGGATTATGATGTATATCGCACATGCTGTGCTTTATCAACCGTGTGCGCCGTAATGAACTGCACACCATAATTTCGTCCAAATTTAATTGCTTCTATTTAAAATTTTACCTAATTTAAACTTGAAAGTAGGCTATAGCTTTATTCATATCCATCCATTTCAAAGAACTAATGCATTATTCAATTCACAGGTACATATGTTTAAGAATTACATAAGCACCAAATAAAGAATGATGAACCAGGGTTTTATACTTGTACTATTACAGATGGTAAAGAAAGAGGCAACATACATTCTGGTTGCTGAACAAGGTGAAGTGGAATGGCCCTATTGTTCTCTCCTGGATGCAGAAGGCAGGCACGACTCTAGTCCAACCCCTTGTGATGGCCGGTTGCCAATCATGTAGTTTGAGAGGTAGTCTTGAGTATACTGCTTCAGGATATACTGCAAAGGAAAAAAGATTCAGACATTGTCATCTAACACAACTCATTACGGGCAGTAAAAAGAAGGCTACAGGGTTCTTACTTACCATCCTGCAGTTCATTGTTGTCTTGTATAAAGTGTAAACATATAGTTCAATTGACGTCTTTTGACCCATTTTAATAACAAACTTTATCAGTTTTCTCACTTGATGCTGGTTCATGAATATCTCATTGCCACATATGCAGAAAGGGTCAAAGTGTGGATCTTTGGCAATGACATGTGTACCTAAAAGCACCAAGTTAATATTAGAAACTAAACAACAATTGCAAGATGATGTAGTACAACACTCCCTCCATCCCATTATATAATATTTTATACACGTATATCTAGACATCATCAGAACATTAAGGTAACACTCTTCCTTGTTGCTATGTAGTCGGGGATTGCATATTTAGTCATTCAGTACAATGCATGTTGCTATCAGATATATTAAATATGGCCCTAGTTAACCTACTGATAAATGGGTTACAGATATATTCAGTGAAATGTCGGATTCGATGATTAATCCCTTATCAGCCCCCAGGCTATATGGTACCAGCTACCGAGATCCTGAACAACGAGTACATATAAGCAATGCGATGAAACTAACCTCGATGGAAAAAACAGCACTGTTCTCAAAATTGTCTTGTATGAGTACATATAAAGGCATGTTAAGCACAACATGCTAAACATCAACCAAATATATCCATGGTAGACAACATAATCTACAATGATAGCTTCAGTGTGCAGGCTTAAGCACGCTAGTTAAGCAAAACAAGAGGTGTTAACTGCATCAGGCATAACATTTATAAACAAGCAAATAGTCATTCAAACTGGTATTGTGCAGGTCTAAAGTACACTAGTTGTTGTTAAAAAACAAAAAGCCATGTTAACTACAATATCCTTAACATCAACCAAATATCGTAATTCATAGTGGTATTGTTGAAACTGTTATTGATGAAATTGAATTGCATGGCAAATAGTTGCACATATAGAGCATCACATTGTGAAGAACTGAAATAAACAAGGCATAAGGCCATCTCTAGCCGATCCTTTAGAAGTTAAAGGACTAAAACAATTAGTATATACTCCAGCAATTTTTGGCCGTTTCTAGTCAATCGCCTAAACTTAATGTTGTAAACTTCAATTTGCTCAAGTTCAAAGCAGGTTCAACTGAAAGTAGCATGCATTCAAACATAAACATAGATAGTTTTGCATAACCGAAAATAAACAGCTAAACTACTTTCGGTCGAAGTAGAGGTCAAGCCAATCCTTCCTCGTCAAGTATGGTGTGCCACGAGCCGGGTCCGGGCCGATGCCGTCATCGAAGTCGTTGGGGAAGGCACACCTCCACTCGTCGATGTCGATCTCCTCGTCCTCGCCGCCCACTTGGACGCCCTCCGCGCCATCGTCCTCGCCACCTTCGACCTCGTCATCGGAGGAGAGCGTGATAACCTCGCCGTCCTCCGCGCCGGCAAAGATCGCCCGCTCTGCCTCCACGAGCTCCGGGTGCTGCCGGTGTAGCTCTTGCATGTTGGCCTCGTCGGTGGCCTCAGCCTCGAGGCGCTCCCACGTCTCGCGATCCTCCCGCACCATAGCCGAGCTCACCACCCTGGCTCTAGCAGAACGAGGTGGACCGGATGTGTGCCGAAGGGGAAATTGAGCTTAGCCGCCGCGCCGTGGTAGAGGACCTTCCAGCAATCGTACTCCATGGCCGCGAGCTCGGCCGTTTGGAAGCTACCGAGCCACCGACGGGTGTGGGTCTCCCGATTTGTAATCTCGACGACCCATGTCCCCCACCGCCGCTGCCAGACCTCGAGGTAGGACCTCGTCGACTGCCGGGTCCGAGGGAGGACGGGGAAGTCCTCGAACCGGCGTAGGGGCGCGGCGGCTAGCGGATCGTGGGACTGGCAACGACGGATCAATAAAGAGCCCACGGAGGGCGATGGGGACACCTCGGCGGCCACCTCGCCGGCATCAGGCGAAGAGGCCGCGATAAACCTCTCTTGGGCCATTGGCTCCTCAAGCACCCCGACACATAGGTAGAGGTTGAGGATGGAGGCGGCGGTGATGTCAGTGACCTACCAATGGTTACAAGGGGTGGTGTGTGTC
>NC_041385.1:462838339-462861476 GCF_002162155.2 Triticum dicoccoides | reverse complement strand
TTGAGGAAATACCGCAACAACTGAAAATTTTAGTAGGCGGGGGTAACAAGGCGAGGTTACTGAAAATTTGGATCAAGGGCGAACATATATTTTTGAGATTGCGAGGGATGCAGAGGCGGGAGTATTTGGGGAGCGAGCTAGTGTGCTTGACACGTGAGGGAGTCCTGGATAAGGGGGTATCCGAACAGCCGGACTGTTGGACTATGAAGACACAAGATTGAAGACTTCGTCCCGTGTCCGGATGGGACTCTCCTTGGCGTGGAAGGCAAGCTTGGCGATTCGGATGTAGATCTCCTCCTCTGTAAACCGACTCTGTGTAACCTTAGCCTCTCTGGTGTCTATATAAACCGGAGGGTTTAGTCCGTAGGACACAACAACAATCATACCATAGGCTAGCTTCTAGGGTTTAGCCTCTCTGATCTCGTGGTAGATCAACTCTTGTAATACTCATATCATCAAGATCAATCAAGCAGGAAGTAGGGTATTACCTCCATCCAGAGGGCCCAAACTTGGGTAAACATCATGTCCCCAGCCTCCTGTTACCATTAGCCTTAGACGCACAGTTCGGGACCCCCTACCTGAGATCCGCCAGTTTTGACACCGACATTAGTGCTTTCATTGAGAGTTCCTCTCTGTCGTCGCTGCAAGGCTAGATGGCTTCTCCAACCTTTAACCATGCTGTCCTGGGTGAGACTTTTCTCCCCAGATAGATCTTCGTGTTCGGCGGCTTCGCACTGCGGGCCAACGCGCTTGGCCATCTGGAGCAGATCAATAGCTACGCCCCCTGCCATCAGGTCAGGTTTGGAAACCTAAACTACACCACCAACATCCGCGGAGACTTGATCTTCGACGGATTCGGGCCCGTGTCAGGAGCGTCGCACAATCACGACGTGCATGACTTAGATCTGCAGCCAGACAGTATTCGGAACATCGCACCTGCTATAGCTCCGGACTTTGCTCTAGAGCATGTCATGCCTTCTAAGGACGGGTGGATGGACCCCGCCCTAAAGGCCGCACACTCATTGGCTTTGGAGCTGAACACAGACTCCTCTCCTAAAGGGATCTGTATCTCCGGACCCCCGGACTCGCCTCCGGTCGTGTGTTCCGGACTGCGCGCATCCGAGCCCATCGAATCTAACTAGGCTCCGGTTATGGAATTCGCCGCCGCGGATATCTTTCAGCACTCACCCTTCAGAGATGTGCTAAATTCATTAAGGTCTCTCTCTCTGTCAGAAGACTCCTGGCCGAACTACGTCCGACCCGTGTGGGATACAGAGGACGAAGAAAATCGCAGCCCACCCACCACCCACTTTGTAGCCACTGTCGATGACCTAACGGACATGCTTGACTTCGACCCCAATAACATCGACGGTATGGACATTGATGCAGGGGAAGATCCGGAACCACCGCCCATGGGGCGCTGGACAACCACTTCATCATACGACGTCTACATGGTGGACACCCCCAAAGAAGACAATGGTGACAAAAAGGACACAACGGAGGATAAACCCCCAGGCAAAAGAAAAAACGACGGCGTAGGCGCCGCCTTAGGTCCAGTCACAGTAAAAATAGCGATAACAACACAAAACAGGATGACACTCCGGTTGACTCCGAAGGCAACAATGACCATAGGGACCCAGCGATGGAGCAGGACAAGCCAGGTCATGCCGAACACAGCCCAGAGCAGACGTCCGATCACAATGATCCAGAAGGCCAAACTCATCACACTACCTCCAAAGAGGAGGACAGTCCGGTTGACGATGCATACATCATCCCGGAAAAGCGTCTGGAACAAGATAACCTCCGCAGAAAACTCCTGACCACAGCATGGAGCCTGAAGAAGGAGAAGCAAAGTCTTAAGGCCACACAGGATACGCTCAACCGAAGATGGAATAAGGTGTTGGACACCGAAGGGAAACATGGTGATAATCGCCACACAAAGAGCTACCCAAAGCGCAAACTGCTACCCGAATTTGACAATGAAGCCGCATCACCCATTCGGCCTAAAAACAATACGGCTGCTCAGCCGGACCAACCACCTCATGGCCGCGATAGAGCAGCCACCGATACCGCACACGATTTACGAGAGTTCCTGGACAAAAAGGCCAGTGCAGCCAGATCCATCTATGGGTCTAGAGGACATGCTTGGACGCGGGATTATGGTCACCACAACAATCATACTGATCGAATACCAGTCCGAAATCAACACCGGGAACAATAGCAACCGGCAGCATGCCGCAACACGGCTAGATACAGAGGGGCTGTGCACCCCCTGTGCTTCACGGATGAGGTGCTGGATCATGAATTTCCACACAGATTCAAACCCGTGAATATAGAGTCATACGACGGAACGACGGACCCCGGGGTCTGGATCTAAGATTTTATCCTTCACATACACATGGCTCGTGGGGATGACCTCCACGCCATCAAATACCTCCCCCTCAAGTTAAAAGGACTAGCTCGTCATTGGCTGAAAAGCCTCCCCGAAAACTCAATTGGAAGTTGGGAGGAACTTGAGGATGCTTTCAGGGCCAACTTTCAAGGGACCTATGTCCGACCTCCAGATGCTGACGATTTAAGTCACATAATACAACAACCCGGAGAGTCAGCCCGCAAACTTTGGAATAGATTCCTCACTAAGAAGAATCAAATCGTCGACTGTCCGGATGCCGAAGCCTTAGCGGCCTTGAAACACAGTATCCAAGACGAGTGGCTTGCCAGACACCTCGGCCAAGAAAAGCCGAGAACGATGGCAACCTTAACAAGGCTCATGACCCTATTTTGCGCGGGCGAGGACATCTGGTTGGCCCGTAGAGGCACCAGCGACCCAGGCACATCCGAAATCCGAGATGGCAACGGGAAGCCACGGCACACTAAGCACAAACATCGGAATAACGATAGTCCGGACAACACAGCGGTCAACACCGGATTTAGGGGCTCTCGGCCTGGTCAAGGAAAGAAGCCATTTAAAGGCAGTAAAGAGGAACCATCCGGCCTGAACAAAGTCCTGGACAGATTGTGCCAAATCCATGGCACTTCCGACAAACCTGCAAATCATACCCACAGAGAATGTTGGGTTTTCAAGCAGGCCGACAAGTTAAACACCGAACACAAGGGAAGGGAAACACCAAGTGAAGATGAGGATAAGCCTCGCCAGCCGAACACCAAGGGCCAGAAACAATTCCCACCGGAAGTCAAAACGGTAAACATGGTACACGCAACTCACGTAGAGTTCGTAGCCCCCCAATTGAATCCCTGGGCAACTTGCCCGATCACTTTTGATCACAGGGACTACCCGACCAGTATCCGACACGGAGGATCGGCTGCCTTGGTGCTCGACCCAATAATTGATGGATACCATCTTACTCGCGTCCTAATGGATGGCTGCAGTAGTCTTAATCTAATATATCAAGACACCATCCGCAAGATGGGGGTAGACCCATCCATAATAAGTCAAAATAACGCCACCTTCAATGGAGTGATTCCAGGCGTAGTAGCCCACTGCTGGGGCTCCCTCGTATTAGAGGTAACATTCTGTTCTCCCGACAATTTCAGACGCGAGAACTTACTCTTCAACATCGCTCCCTTCAGCAGCGATTATCATG
This sequence comes from Triticum dicoccoides, assembly GCF_002162155.2. Classification (NCBI taxonomy): domain Eukaryota; kingdom Viridiplantae; phylum Streptophyta; class Magnoliopsida; order Poales; family Poaceae; genus Triticum; species Triticum dicoccoides. The sequence goes on along the minus strand of NC_041385.1, from coordinate 462,857,871 downwards.
CATTGCTTGGAAGAATGACCTTCGCTTGCTTTAACGCAATACCGAACTATGCCTGCCTTAAACTCAAGATGCCCGGTAAACGCGGCGTTATCACGGTTAGCGGAAACATAGAGCAGTTTGCGGCAGTTCCCACTGCCGGACTCTAGGCGGCCTCTCCCACCAGAATGCATGACCAGTCGTCAAGACCACGGACACATTAGAAGAGTCCAATACACCATTTTTTCACAATAGCTCGGATAAACCTGAGCTAAGTGTTGTACATGTGTCCCCATAAACAATACGAGGGGCTGCACAACATGTGACAAAGCCCACAATGCGGCTCGCCTCATTAATAGGCAAATACCTCGAACACCCATCGAGCATAGCTAACTTTTCGCACACTTACTCTTTTTCCTTTCATGAGTTTTCATTTCTACAGACACTATTTGTGCGACACCCTTCCAGGATACGGCACAACGGAGACAAAGGCGCAGACGTGCAGCAGGGCCCCGCTCAAAGGTTTCTCTTTAGATTAAGCCCCTGTGTAAACCTTCTTTACTGTCTTTTGTTGCTTGACATCCCATGGGCATTTCATACACCCATAAGGTACACTGGCGTTATAGGCTTTTTTGCCACGACGGATCAATGCACATACCTGGAATTACAGGGTCTAGGGTGTTCAATCGCCCAATATATGTTACAAAGTCGGAATACCCTCGGGAGTGTTCGGCGTCGCGAGTTTGGCCTTATATGCATCAGCTCCGAATCATGTCTTTGGTCAAATGTTGGGTTAGCCCGGCTCCTGGGTTTGCTGCTTTACGTTCTGTTCTATCGGCTAAGGTGGCCCAAGGAGAACTACTGCGATTGTGCCCTGGTTATTCCAGATGAGCACCTCAGTAGAGAAAGCCGAAAACTGACTGTCATGATATAGCGAGAGACTGGTCAACCACTCGAAGACTACCCGGAATCTATAGGATTCCTTCGCATTAACGAAGGATCGGTTTTCCGGTCAAGTACACGCACCGTATCTGGATGCACGCGGAAGTACCAGGGGCTACATAGTAGCCCCACCTTTCAAACTCCTACGGCTAAGTGAAAGCGCTACAGCTATATAGTCCGGTTGCCTGGTTCGACGTGCGATCACCTCCTTAATGGACCAAGACGTTGGATCAAGTGTGTTACACCTCTCTTTTCAAACACCCCTGCATTATATGCGTGGGGGCCGAAGCCAACGACGGCTAACTTTCACGTTATATGCATACATTAATAGCCATACAGGAGACATCATAATACTTCTAGGCAAAAGTATAAAAAAACAGCCTCTATAATTAAACACATAATTGTTTACAACTAACAGAATCGTCACTCAAACATGACATTCTTTGAGCACTGAGCCTCTATTCTACGGGCACCTTCTACGACCTGCTCGAAATAGTGCTCGGCTGGGTCTTGGCTTCCTGCCGGACCCTGGGTTGCAATGCTGGTGGCCTCCATATCCGCCCAGTATGTTTTCACATGGGCAAGAGCCATCCGCACACCCTCTATGCATGTCGATCTCTTCACGGCATCAATTTGCGCTCTGGCACCAAATAATTGTTGCACCAAACCAAAGTAACTGTCGGGTTTCGGCCCCTTCGGCCACAGATGGTCTATCACAGATCTCATCGCAAGGCCAGACAACCTATGGAGCTCGGCTATAGCAGCCATCTTCTCACTCAAGGGTAAGGAGTGCGCTGGGGCATTAAATTGCGACCAGAACAACCTCTCCATTTTGTTATCTTCATGATCCTTGAATAACTTGGTCGCATCAGCCGCACTCTTCACCAAGTCCGCATACTCATCTGCGGCGCTCCATAACTTATCCAACGGAGCATACTTTGGATCTAAAAACTTCATCCCCAACAAATACGGATTTCCAGCCGCGATTTCTCCGGCTTGTCGAAGTTCCTCCCACGCGTCTCTAATCTGAGATCGCGTCTCCTTAGCCGAGTCCAGCGCCTTCTTCAGGTCAGCTGCCTTCGCTTGATTCTCTTTCTCGAGAAGCTCATACCGGCCGGTGGCTTCCCTCAGCTCCACAGCCATCTCGGCTATCTTTTCTTCGCTTCGGAGATGAGCGGCCTGTTCGGCTTTCAATTCTTCGGCTGCCTTTAGGGCAGCCGCATTGCTAACCCGGGCTTGTTCCTTGGCTAGGGCAAGCTCCGCCCTCAGGGCCTCAACGGCAGCAGCTCCACCTGCAACTACATCATATCACATTAATATTACAACCTTCTTGTAATTTCCCAAATAGATGTGGATATAGGAAAGCATACTCTGCGACTCCTCGAATCGCTTGTTCACAAGCGTGACGTCGGCCTCCACCACGTCAATCTGCCGCCTCAATTTGGCGCATTCAGCGGCCTGGTCTATTGCCGAACCCTTAGCAACCTGCACATCAATACAAGTGCGATCATTATCTGGGAGTATGATCCTCCATTTGCCGCCATCGGCTGGCACCCACAGTCTCAGGGGCTACTATCTATATAGAGCGCATGTATCGCGTGCGGTACAACTAAAAGCTGCGTATTCTTGCGGCTTACCTCAAAGCCTTTGAGTAGGCTTCTGAAAGCTTCGTTTAAACCGCTTGTGGCGGAGGAGATTTTCTCCAACATCGTACCCATTAGTGTATGATGATCCTCCAAGAGAGCAGCTGACTCCAGGAGGCCCGTCAGCGTGTTCGTCCAGACACCGGACTCTCCCAGACCCTTTTCATTGTCCGCCATGAGAGCCGAGCGCGCCGGGCTCGGGGCGGCCGAAGTGCTGGCTTCTGGCCCCATTGGATCTGGACTCCTCCGTGACGATACCTCAGGGTCGCCCGCTTCACGGGACGGAGAGGCAGGTGGGGTTTCACTCTCCATCATATCCGGAAGAAGATCCCCCGAGGACGAGCCCTGTTGAGATGAACTACTGACCGGACTACAAAAAAAGGTCCTGGTTATTACTCTCAAGAGGAAAAAGCAATAAGTTCCTTGTTTAATTAAACTTACAGCTCGGTGGAGGGCTGGCCCATTTGCGGGCACTGTGCGGTGAGGACGCCCTGCGGGGCAGGGCCCTTTGGTGAAGTTCTCTTCCCTTGCTTAGGCGCCCCCGTCTCCAAATCTTCGAAGGCGGCCCTCTTCTTCCCACGTGGGGAGGAAACCTCAGGTCCACCTCCCCGATTCTCCTCCTCCATGGAGACTTTAATCCCCCTGGTTTGGATGAGCAATGAGTGAGGCCCACTCTTGGCCTTCCCACTCTTCCCTTCAGCTTTCTCTGGTGGCACTTGACTTAGTGTCCATTTAAGAATCCTGGCCATTGCCGGACCGGGCAGCCTTCGGGAAGCGGGGTCGGACACCTGATCCTCTCTGCCTTACTAACCAATCCTGGTTGCAGACAGTATTCAGAACAATGCTATGACAGATATGAGCAAGGTGTTCGGTTATAGGGTTACTTACTTGGGTATCTAGGCGATTGCAGCTCAGGCCCACATCCTCGATGGTGTCCGGTCACTTTATTCGTGGTCCGAAGAACAACTTATACATCCCTTCGGGCGTCATGCCGAGGAAATGCTGAATGGTTCGCGGACCTTCTGGATTGAATTCCCACATCCGGAGAGGCCGATGTTTGCATGGCAGGATCCGCCGAACTAGCATTACCTGGATTATTTTAACAAGACTAATGTCCCTCTCGAGGAGCTCCCGAATGCGGCTTTGTATCATTGGTATGTCATTCGCAGGCCCCCAGTTTAGTCCCACATTGGCCCACGATGCCAGTTGAGGTGGAGGGCCCGAGGGGAAGGCGGGCGCGGCCGCCCACTTTGAGCCTCGAGGAGCTGTGACATAGAACCACCTCCGTTGCCATAAATCAGATACCTCCGGGAAGGAGCCTTCAGGCCATGAGGCATCGAAGTTCCTACTTATTATGGCGCCTCCGCACTCTGTGTGTCGCCCCTCAATCATCTTCGGCTTCACATTGAAAGTCTTGAGCCATAAGCCGAAGTGGGGGGTGATGTGAAGGAAGGCTTCACACACAATGATAAACGACAAGATGTGGAGGATGGAATCCGGAGCTAGATCATGGAAATCTAGCCCGTAGTAGAACATGAGCCCCCTCACGAAGGGATCGAGAGTAAGACCTAAGCCCCGGAGGAAGTGGGAGACAAATACGGCGCTCTCGTTGGTCTCGGGAGTGGGGATAACCTGTTCAGGAGTAGGAAGCCTATGCTTGACATCGGCGGTCAAATACCCGGCCTCCCTGAGCTTCGCAATATCCTCCTCTGTGACAGAGGAAGCCATCCATCAGACTTGATGGTCAGATCCGGACATGATCGAAGATCCAGGGTGCTTAAGCTCGAGCTTTGGGTGTTGGAACTCAGGGTGCGAGATGTGTGAGCGTGGAGATAGAGGGATAGGCCTCGACTCCTTTATAAAGGGGGAAGAATACCAAGCATCCCCGAACGTGGTCGTTCGGGACTTGCCTAAAAACACGGGGTCATGCCAACAGGAACGGTTGGATTACCCATACCCGTATTAATGAGAATCCCGTAGTAAGGGGGACACGATCTCTGCTCTGACAGGACGTGCCAAGGAAACCGCCTCGTGGCGTGTGCGGTAGCAAGTTGTAAAAACGGTTCGAATAAAAACCGGACCGTGGCGTGATGTCACTTTTCGAAGAATTGTCAGCAGATTAGATTCATGGATTATTATTCTCTCTACGATGGTATATGGAATTTATCTTACAGAGCAGGACACGGTCCTTGTGTTCGGAATTAATTTTGGAGTATTTGGATGTGGAACCCGCCTCGCAATGCCGAAGACAATCTACGCGCCGGACTCATCATCATTGAAGCCTGGTTCAGGGGCTACTGAGGGAGTCCTGGATAAGGGGTTATCCGGACAGCCGGACTATATACTTTGGCCGGACTGTTGGACTATGAAGACACAAGATTGAAGACTTCCTCCCGTGTCCGGATGGGACTCTCCTTGGCGTGGAAGGCAAGCTTGGTGATTCGGATGTAGATCTCCTCCTCTGTAAACTGACTCTGTGTAACCCTAGCCCCCTCCGGTGTCTATATAAACCGTAGGGTTTAGTCTGTAGGACACAACAACAATCATACCATAGGCTAGCTTCTAGGGTTTAGCCTCTCTGATCTCGTGGTAGATCAACTCTTGTAATACTCATATCATCAAGATCAATCAAGAAGGAAGTAGGGTATTACCTCCATCGAGAGGGCCCGAACCTAGGTAAACATTGTGTCCCTAGCCTCCTGTTACCATTAGCCTTAGACGCACAGTTCATGACCGCCTACCGAGATCCGCCGGTTTTGACACCAACAACACGCCGGCTATGGACTGTAGCCGATGAACCTTCTCGTGTAAGCCATAGGCGTACTATACACCGACGGTGCTCCACGATATTTTGTACTGCATCTCACATGGTTGGTGATAATAAACTGTGTGGGGTTTACCTGATTTTTCATTTTGATTTGAAATACATAATGGGGTCAGAGTGGCAATGGACAGTGTTTGAATTGCTAGACCTTTTATCTGCAGTGAACATGCAACTATATGTGTGTCAAAAAAATTGGAATTATTCAGGGTTCGTTTGGAAATTTTATACATTAAATTGGTTTTCTAGCAATTTCAGGTGCTCAATTCAAAATCAAAGCACATGCTCCAGTTCCTAAAAACGGGTTGCAAAATCAAATGTTTGTCCTTGGTTGCAAGCTTAGGTCACATGCAACAAATGAGAATGAATGGCAAACACCTTGACATTGTCGCTCAGCCGCTAACATTGAGATACATGGTTTTAAAATTTAGTAAATCAAAAACTAGGCTGAAATTCATGAAACTTGACATGATATCATGGAACGACATCGACATGCCGTGGTAAAAATATTTTCCCATTTGGGCCAGGTTTGGGTATAAGCTTCTCGCAAACCGGAGCTTCTCTCACAACAAGCCAGATGGTTTCGGTAGGGAACTTGCCACCTTGGGGGGCAAACGATATATGTTGTATCTTCTTACTTTCTAAATTTTTCTCGTGTCAACGTAGAACAACACGAGTGTTGTGTCATTTTTTGGGAGTTTTCGGGGTTCACTTGGACATTTTTATACATTAACTGAGTTTTCTATGCATTCATGTGCATAATTCAAATTTGAACTACATGCACATGCTCCGGTGCATATAAAGTGGTTCAGAATTGGAATGTGTGTCCTTGGTTACATGCTTAAGTCCCATGCAAGAAATAAGAATGAATGTCAAAGACCTTGCCACCGTCGCTCGGCCGCTAACATTGAGATACTTGGTTTTTAAATTCTAGTAAATCGAAAACGCGTCTGAAATTTATGAACCTTGACACGCTAGCATGGAACGGCATCAACATGCAGTGGTAAAAATATTGTCCCATTTGGGGCATGTTGGGGTATATAAGCTTCTCACAAACCAGAGCTTCTGACAAGAAGCCTCATGGTTATGGTAGGGAATGTTTCACCTTTCTGGACGAAACGATATCCGTTGCCTCTTCTTGATTTCAATTCTTTTTCTAGTGACAACATAGAAAAACATGAGTGTCATGTTAAATTTTGGAATTTATCGGGATTCGTTTGGACATTTGTATGCATTAGTTGACCTTTCAATGCATTTATGTGCATAATTGAAATTTGAACTACATGCACATGCACTAATGCATATAAATTGGTTGAAAATTCAAATATGTGTCCTTGGTTGCATGCTTACGTCCCATGCAAGAAATATGAATGAATGTCAAACACCCTGCCATCGTCACTCGGCCGCAAACATTGAGATACCTAGTTTTTAAATTCTAGTAAATTGAAAACGCATCTGAAATTTATGAACCTTGACACGCTAGCATGGAAGGGCATAAACATGCAGTGGTAAAAATATTGTCCTATTTGGGGCAGGTTGTGGTATATAAGCTTCTCACAAACTAGAGCTTCTGACAACAAGCCTGATGGTTTCGGTAGGGAACGTTTCACCTTTCTGGACGAAACGATAGTCGTTGCCTCTTATTGATTTCAATTTTTTCTCTAGTGACAACATAGACCAACATAAGTGTTGTGTTAAATTTTGGAATTTATCGGGGTTCGTTTGGACATTTGTATGCATTAATTGACCTTTCAATGCATTTATGTGCATAATTCAAATTTGAACTACATGCACATGCTCTAATGCACATAAATTGGTTGAAAATTCAAATATGTGTCCTCGGTTGCATGCTTACATCCCATGCAAGAAATAGGAATGAATGTCAAACACCCTCCCATCGTCACTCGGCCTCATACATTGAGATATCTAGTTTTTAAATTCTAGTAAATCCAAAACTCGTCTGAAATTCATGAAACAGGGCATGCTAAATGGCACCGGTCATGCTGTGGTAATTTTTTTGTCCCATTTGGGGCAGGTTTGGGTATAAGCTTCTCACAAACCATAGCTTCTCACAACAAGCATGATGATTTCGGTAGGGAACGTTTCACCTTTCTGGACGAAACGATAGCCGCTGCCTCTTATTGCTTTCAAATTTTTTCTAGTGTCAACATAGAACAACAGGAGGTTGTGTCAAGTTTTGGGATTTTTCGGGGTTCGTTTGGACATTTTTATGCATTAATTGAGTTTCCAATGCATTTATGTGCATAATTCAAATTTGAACTACATGCACATGCTCTAATGCATATAAATTGGTTGAAAATTCAAATATGTTTCCTTGGTTGCATGCTTAGGTCCCATGCAAGTAATGGGAATGAATGTCAAACACCCTGCCCCATCACTCGACCGCAAACATTGAGATACCTGGTTTTTAAATTCTAGTAAATCCAAAACTCGTCTGAAATTCATGAAACCTGACATGCTATCATGGAATGGCACCTGACATGCCGTGGTAAATACTAATGCAACAATGGGCCTTTTTGCTAGTCTTTATCTAATTACAAACGGGAGATTATTAATAATTGGGAACCAATATCCCAAATGGATTATTTATTCGAACCGTGACCGTTAGACCAACAATGGATACGTGCCATGCTTCGGTTAAGCAATAAAGCTAAAACATTAATCATCCAAATAGAAAAAACAATATACTTTGTATTATATACAACAAGTCATCAACACTCAACGACAACGAGGATACATGTTGGATTATAGATTATTTCCAACAAAAAATTCTAGTAAATACTAAAGTTTTTCTCACACAAAAAATAACAAAGTAATGAAATGAACTTCAGCTCAACCAATCCTCGGTGTTGGAAACGCTTGCTTTGAACCATAACTAATTCTCTGTGAAAGGCTAGCTATTGTCAATATCGAGACCAACACAGGACTGATCATCCACGCTAAAGCGGCCTATATCAGGACGCATATTGTGATAGCCACGGTAGGGAACCATAGCAATGTCCGAGGTATAGATACAATTGCTTCTCATAAACGGTAGTAACATTGTGTCAACATCAGCTAGATCGCCTTTTACCATCATTGGATAGTTCTGTCCAAGGAAGAGTGAGTTTTCTCCAAGACTATCAATACTGAACCAGGGAGAAGGTGTTGGCGCTAGCACACAAGTATCCATCCTGAATACCCTGCAACAGATGTTGGAATAGGTCCGGAGAGTGCGACCATTGGAGACAACACCTGCTTCGTTAGTAACATCAGCAATGCGCTGTATACATACAAGAAGAGGTGATCCATCGGAATAAGTTGCCAGGCGCCACTGAGTATATAGGTCATGCTCGTCAACATGCTCGTGATCATCACCATCATCATCTCCCCCTTGGTTGTAAAAATCTTTAAGTATAGGTGGTGGAATGTTCACAGGACCTTGGAAACACAAGAAGGTTAATTAGTAAATGGAAACTAGCTAACCTGCATGCATGTGGATGAAACAATTATTACGTGGAAGACAAACGTACCGAAATCATAAGGATTCCATGCAAAAACAGTGCCACGAGAGGTGGCAGCAAACACAAGACCCTCATATTGAATTGCATCACAATACTCATCAGTGTACAAAAATTTATTTTTGAGCAATATCCATCGAGGCGCGGAAGTAACGACGGCAACAAACTTGTCGAAGATAGCAACAACTTCATAGTTCTTGTAATCCCAAGAGTGGTTGGGAACTCGACAAATTGCTATCTTCCATAGACAACAGTCAGCATGATCGTATTTGAAAGTACGTAGATCATCTGTGTGCTCAACCTCAGGGCTGTCTGTGATTTTTGATAGTGGAACCTAGTGACGAGTGTACACATTCACAAGTTCCCATTCGCAGTTATACCAAATATAAACAACCCAATCTCCATTTGCGCCTGCCCAAGCCTTACCCTCAAGCGATGGCATGTTAACATCACACATATCATTATCAAGTAGCATCAACTTGCAAGGCGAGGCTTCCGTCGTCCCCACGCCGGCAACCAGTGTCATGGCGAAGAAGATAGGGGAGATCAAACCACTCCTGAACCCTATTTGTTGAGTCGAGAATGGACTTGAACGAACTTGCCATGCTAGCCGAGGTGATGACGTCGCACCAATCAATGATTTCCTCCACCACGTCATCTTTTAGATCAGCACAAGAATAACGGGGTCGTTTCCGGCCTGTTCCCTCCATGGAGAAGACGATCGTACAATGGTAGAAGGAATAGTGAAGGTAAATGGAGGGAGGAAGAGCGTGCGACAACAGTTCCAAATCGAGAGGGAAAGGCGAAGAGGCGGTGGACGGTTGCCATGGTACACGAAGAGGCTAGTGGGGAGCGAACGGTTGCCACAGAGAGGTCACACACTAACGACAAGGCCGTTCTCTCAGAACTAGCACCCGCGCGGGATGGCCTCCGTCGCCCACACGAGCGAAGCCACTTCGCACCCACATGATTGGTACGCCACACCGCTAAGAGCAAGTACTACAATAGTGGGCTTATAGCCTTCTTACATGACAATTTTGCCTATGTGGAGGAGAGATACATGAAGGATTCCTGCAACAAGGACAAGCATGCCTGGCACTCGGCCTGGATGTAGAAGCTCAACAAAGCTCACGTCGTGTACACAGCCAAGGAGGCGTACACGTGCTACAACATGTATAGGCGGATCATTGACTTGAGGAAGTGCCTCCTTCCCCAAAACGTCCAGGGATCCAGCCAGAAGCAGAGCAATGGCAAGCGTCGCCGCAACAAGAAGTAGATGATTAATTAGATCCTCGTTTCTCCTAGTTTAGTATGCATGTAATTGCTTACTTTGGTGTGTGACAATGTTATCTGTGTAGTCACTTGTCTAATTGTATGCTTAATTTGGTTATGCAATGCTATCTTTTTAACTATATTTGTTGATGCTCTGTAGACAGAGCAAATCACATCGCACATGGACTAAACAAGGGAACCTGTCGGTGATGATTTCATCAATCACTAACAATTGTATACCAGCAATCATTTGCTCACAACACACACGACTTGTTAACAGGAATCATTTGTGTTGTTATCGGTCTTCCCACACATTTTTCTGATTACATACCTGTTTGCCGCGTATCACACACATCTTGTTATATTGAACCGTTTCTATTCTCTTGTCTCAACACAAATAGTTCATCTGAGTGAACCACATGATGTATATCGCACACACACCTTGATCTGGCTGACCGTTTCTTTTGTGTTGCCTAATCACAAACAATTCATCCGAGTGAACCGTATGCTGTGTATCGCACACGCCTTCATCTAGCTGCCCTTTTATTTTGTTCCTCCTCATCACAAAAAATTAATTGAACCGAACCGTATGCCCTACATCACACAGGCAACTAAAATCTGAACCGTGTTTGATGCATCCGTCATCGCAAACATTTTGCACATTTTAGACGGTTCTCTAACACCACTGTTTCGATTATTGCATCGCACACAGTTTCTCGAAGGGTCTCTGATCGTAGTGTCATGTTAGCAGCATCCTGCAGTAGTGTGTGCCAAACTATAAACCTTCAAATAATAATCTGTTTTGTATGCCTGAATCACTCATGTAGCGACTTGGAGCTGTCAGTATCTTCCATGCTAGGTGGGTTATTCTCATGATGGGAGTTGATTCACTTGTCATTCACAAGAAAGTGGCTAGTAATCGGGATGCCCAGTTCCATGCTCGAAATCAAATCAAAATATAATCATCAAACAAAACTCCCCTAGGACTATTGTTGGTATGGACGGTACCCGTTGTTTCAGATCAGCCGTTGAGTGTGATTGTTGGTGGAGGGGGAGTAAAAACTTTACCATTCTGTTTGGGAACCACCTATAATGTGTCTAGCGTGGAAGATAGTGAGAACTCTCGGTCGTTACATTGACAATTAAAGCATATTTCTCAAAATTATATTCATCTCTGTTTTAAAAGCTTCGAGCTCTGGCACCTCTGCAGATCCCTGCTTCCCTCTGTGAAGGGCCTATCTTTTACTTCTATGCAAGAGTCAGTAGTATTCCTTCTCATTCCAACCTACTCTTTAGTTGGCAAGCATCATGTGATGGGGAAAGATCTAAGCATATATGGCCATTCAAATATATTTGATCATGAATTATTATTGTTGACAATTATCTATATGATAAATAAGTTGGGAGGCAAAACATTAAGCCCCTATCTTTCTATGTGTTTAGGGGATGCTATTTGTTCTAAAAATATTACAAAGTAGTGCCTCTGATTTAGTACATCGACACGTTACTTGTTACCCGTTACGAATTATCTCATCATACAACTATTTGTCACCGATAATTTCAGTGCTTGCAGAGAATACCTTACTGAAAACCGCTTGTCATTTCCTTCTGCTCCTCGTTGGGTTCGACACTCTTACTTATCGAAAGGACTACGATAGATCCCCTATACTTGTGGGTCATCATGGACAAATGCGTCTTCATAGGATACCCAAAGGAGACGACTGGGTATACCTTCTATCTCAGATCCGATGGCAAAGTGTTTGTCGCTAAGAATTGGTGGTTTCTCGAGAAAGAGTTTCTCTCAAAAGAATTGAGTGGGAGGAAGATAGAACTTGATGAGGTCGTTGAACCTTCACTTCGACTAGAGAGTAGCGCAGCGCAGAAAGATGTTTCTGTGGCACATCAGTTGAAGAGGAAGCTAATGATAGTGATCATGAAGTTTCAAATCAAGTTACTATCGAGCCTCGTAGCTCGAAAAGTGTATGTATTGCTCCTGAGTGGTATGGTAACCATGTCTTAGATGTCATGTTGTTGGACAACGATGAACTTACGAGCTATGGAGAAGCGATGGTGGGTTCGTATTCCGACAAATGGTTAGAGGCCATGAAATCCGAGATGGGATCCATGTATAAAAACAAAGTATGGACTTTGGAAGTATTTCCTAAAGGGAGAAAGGCCATTTAGAATAAATGGATCTTCAAGAAGAAGACGGACGCGGACGGTAACGCCACCGTCTATAAAGCTCGACTTGTGGCAAAGGGGTTTTCACAAGATAAAGGAGTTGACTACGATGAGACTTTCTCACATGTAGCGATGCTTAAGTCCATCAGAATCATGTTGGCAATAGCTGCATTTTTTGATTATGAAATCTGGCAGATGGATGTCAAAACAGCGTTCCTTAACGGTTTCCTTAAGGAAGAGTTGTATATAATGCAACCGGAAGGTTTTTTCGATCAAGAGAATGCTAACAAAGTGTGCAAGCTCTAGCGATCCATTTATGGGATGGTGCAAGCATTTTGGAGTTGGAATCTCTGCTTTGATGAGGTGATCAAAGTGTTTGGGTTTATACAAGTTTACGGAGAATCTTGTATTTACAAGAAAGTGAGTGGGAGCTCTATAGCGTTTCCTATATTATATGTGGATGACATATTGTTGATTGGAAATAATATAGGACTTTTGGAAAGCATGAAGGAATATTTGAACAAGAGTGTTTCAGTGAAGGAACTAGGAGAAGCTGCTTTCATATTAGGCATCAAGATAGATAAATTGAGGCGCTTAATAGGACTTTCACAAAGCACATACCTTGATAAGATTTTGAAGAAGTTCAAAATGGATCAGTCCAAGAAGGGGTTCTTGCCTGTTTTGCAAGGTGTGAAGCTGTATAAGACTCAATGCCTAGGAACTACAGAGGATAGAGAAAAGATGAGTGTCATTCCCTATGATTCTGCCATAGGCTCCATCATGTATGCGATGTTGTGCACAAGACCAGATGTCTGCCTTGCCATAAGTATGACCGGAAGGTTTCAAAGTGATCCAGGAGTGGGATACTTGACAACGGTCAAGAATATCCTTAAGTACCTGAAAAGGACTAAGGAAATGTTTCTCGCTTATGGACGTGATCAAGAGGTCGTCGTAAAGGGTTACGTCGGTGCAAGCTTTGACACTAATCTGGATACTAAGTCTCAAACTGGATACGTATATATTCTGAATGGGGGAACGGTAAGCTAGTGCAGTTCCAAGCAAAGCATGCTAGCTGATTCTACATGCGAAGCGGGGTACATAGCTGCCTCGGAGGCAGCGAAGAAGGTGTCTAGATGAAGAAGTTCATGAAAGATCTTGGAGTTGTGCCCAGTGTACTAAATCCAATGACTTTGTTCTGTGTCAACACTGGTGCCATTGTTCTGGCCAATGAACCTAGGTTTCACAAGAGGACTAGACACGTAAAGCAACGCTTCAATTTCATCTGCGATGCGATCAAGGAGGAAGACATAAACATTTGCAAAGTACATACAGATCTGAATGTTGCAGATCCGTTGACTAAACCTCTTCCACGGGTAAAACATGATCAACACCAGAACTCTATGGGTGTTAGATTCATTACCATGTAATGCTAGATTATTGACTCTAGTGCAAGTGGGAGAATATTGGAAATATGCCCTAGAGACAATAATAAAGTGGTTATTATTATATTTCCATGTTCATGATAATTGTTTATTATCCATGCTATAATTGTATTGACCGAAAACTCAAATGCATGTGTGGATACATAGACAACAACATGTCCCTAGTGAGCCTCTACCAGACTAGCTTATTTATCAAAGATGGCTATGGTTTCCTAGCCATAGACATGAGTTGTCATTTGATAATGGGATCACGTCATTAGGAGAATGATGTGGTGGACAATACCCAAACTATAAAGGTAGCATATGATCGTATCAAGTTTATTGCTATCATTTTCTGCATGTCAAGTATTTGTTCCTATAACCATGAGATCATGCAACTCACTGACACCCAGGAGTACCTTGTGTGTATCAAACATCGCAATGTAACTGGGTGGCTATAAAGATGCTCTATAGGCATCTCCAAGGGTATCTGTTGAGTTGGCATGGATCGAGGCTGGGATTTTTCACTCCGTATGATGGATAGGTATCTCGGGGGCCACTAGTAGTACAACATCACAATGAGCTTGCAAGCAATGTGACTAAGGAGTTAGCCACGGGATCTTGTATTATGTAACGAGTAAAAGACTTGCCGGTAACGAGATTGAACTAGGTATGGAGATATCGATGATTGAATCTTAGCCAAGTAACATACCGATGGACAAAGGGAACTGCATACGGGATTAGCTGAATCCTTGACATCGTGGTTCAAACGATAAAGATCTTCATTGAATATGTAGGAACCAATATGGGCATCTAGGTCCTGCTATTGGTTATTGACCGGAGAGGAGTCTCAGTCATGTCTGAATACCCCCGAACCCGTAGGGTCACACGCTTAACATTCGGTAGCCCTAGGGTACTATTGAGATATTAATAGTGGAAAATCCAAAAGTTGTTCGGAGTCCCGGATGGGATCCGGGGCGTCACGAGGAGCTCCGAAATAGTTTGGAGGTAAAGATTCATATATGGGAAGTTGTTATTGGGGTTTCAGAAAAAGTTCGAGTTTTTTTGGTATTGTACCGAGAAGGTTCTAGAAGGTTCCGGAGTGGCGCCCACCTGCATGGGGGACCCACATGAACGTGGGTAGTGGGGAAAGTCCCCAAAACCCTGGTCTAGGCGCACCAAGATCCTCCCTTAAAAGGAATAGTATCATATCCTGAAGGGATAAGATCAGGATCCCTAAAAAGGGGATAGCGATCGGTGGGGAAAGAAAGGAGGTATTTCCTTCCCCCCCTTTAACCAATGACTAGGGCCTTGGAGGGAAAGCCACCAGCCCCCTCCATACCTATATAAAGGTGGGGAGGCGTTGGGTCAGCCACTCTTCGACCCTTGCCCGTTACCTCTCCCAACCCCTCCCATGTTTCACCGGTACGCGCTTAGCGAAGCCTTGCCGGAGTTCCGCTGCCACCACCACCACCATGCTGTCATGTTGGTTCACACTAACTCCTCTCCCTCCCTTGCTGGATCAAGAAGGATAGGATGCCGCCGAGCCGTATGTTTGCTAAACTCAGAGGTGCCGCACATGCGGTACTTGGATCGGATTGGATCTCGACGCGAGTACGACTACGCCAATGTCACGCCCAATATGCGATACTATCCTAAAGAGACTCGAAAGCCCCCAAGGATAGAACCGCATATTGAAACACTTTTGAAAGGTGGATATCATCACATCAGCATTACATAATAGATGGGGATACATACAAAAGGCATACAATGCCACACGAATACAACATCATCATACATAAGAGCACCATCCGACTACGGATGAAACACAAACAGAAACTCAAACGACATCCACCCTGC
This sequence comes from Triticum dicoccoides, assembly GCF_002162155.2. Lineage (NCBI taxonomy): Eukaryota > Viridiplantae > Streptophyta > Magnoliopsida > Poales > Poaceae > Triticum > Triticum dicoccoides. Next base: position 462,842,234 of record NC_041385.1, on the reverse strand, counting down.
TAGCCCAGGCTACCGACCTGGAACCTATCCCCTGATCGAAGAAGCAGAAGAAGAACTCCAAAATAAGTAACATCGCTCTCGCGTCAAGATCATCGCATAACCTATACCTGCAACTGTCGTTGTAGTAATCTGTGAGCCACGAGGACTCAGCAATCCCATTACCATGGGTATCAAGACTAGCAAAGCTTAAAAGGGGTAAGGAAGGGGTAAAGTGGTGAGGTTGCAGCAGCGACTAAGCAAGTATGGTGGCAAACATACGCAAATAAGAGCGAGAAGAGAAGCAAAGGAACGGTCGTCAACTAGTAATGATCAAGAAGTGATCCTGAACTCCTACTTACGTCAAACATAACCCAAAACCGTGTTCACTTCCCGGACTCCGCCGAAAAGAGACCATCACGGCTACACACGCGGTTGATGCGTTTTAATTCGGATCTGGTGTCAAGTTATCTACAACCGGACATTAACAAATTCCCATCTGCCCATAACCGCGGGCACGGCTTTCGAAAGTCTAAACCCTGCAGGGGTGTCCCAGCTTAGCCCATGATAAGCTCTCGCGATCAACGAAGGATATACCTTCTCCCAGGAAGACCCGATCAGACTCGGAATCCCGGTTTAAAAGACATTTCGACAATGGTAAAACAAGAATAGCGAAGCCGCCCGATGCGCCGACAACCCCGATAGGAGCTGCACATATCTCGTTCTCAGGGCAACATCGGATGAGACATCCTACGAGTAAAACTAGACCTTGAGTTTCCCCGAGGGAGCCCTGCAGTCAACTCGGTTCGGACCAACACTTAGACAAGCATTGGCCCGGGGGAGGGCTAAAATAAAGATGACCCTCGGGAGAGCGACTCCCAAGGGAAAAGTAGGTGGTGGTGAGGCAAATGGTAAAACCAAGGTTGGGCCTTGCTGGAGGAGTTTTATTCAAAGCGAACTGTCAAGAGGGTCCCATAAATCACCCAACCGCGTAAGGAACACAAAATCCGGGAACATAACACCGGTATGATGGAAACTAGGGTGGCAAGAGTGGAACAAAACACCAGGCATAAGGCCGAGTCTTCCACCCTTTACCAAGTATATAGATGCATTAATTAAATAAGAGATATTGTGATATCCCAACATAATCCTGTCCACCATGGAGCAATCTTCAACTTCACCTGCAACTAACAACGCTATAAGAGGGGCTGAGCAAAGCAGTAACATAGCCAAGCAATGGTTTGCTAGGAAGGGTGTCAAAGGTTAGAGGTTCATGGCAATTTGGGAGGCTTGATGAGCAAAAGATAGGTAACGCAGCATAGCGATAGAACGAAGCAACTAGCATAGCAATGATAGTAGTGAGATCCAGGGTAGCGGTCATCTTGCCTGAAGTCCCGCTAGGAAGAAGAACGACTCCATGAAAAAGATGAAGCCACGAAGACAAACCAAGCGTAGACGAACGAATCCTCACGATCGCAACGAAATGAAAACTATCGAGAAGAAGCACACAACACGGTAAACATACCACACATAGACAAGACATGATGCACAACCAAGAATGATGCATGACAAAGCTACATGAAGCTACTCATGGCAAGAGATGATACAAACAAGAGCAACACATCAAGGTAAGTTTAAATGAGGCCGGGAACAACATAGAACAATTCCGGTAAGTCCTCATATGCAAATTTCGAAATTGGTCCAGATCTGAATAAACATTATGTTCAAGTTGTTAAACAGCAAGTTAAGATGCACCAAGATGATCTACACGAGATTCTGGTCAAGTTACATATAAAGTTCATTTAATTCGGAGCTACGGCCTAGAAGATATGAGCAAAACAAGTTAAACATGGCATTGATGTAAAATGCACCCAAACATCAAGCAAACACCTCAAAACAAGGATGCAACATGATAATATGAAGCTATATGCAACATCAAGCAAGTTTCATATAGAGCACACTCAAAACGGAGCAACGGTTCAACACACCCTATACAAGTTATAGCAACAATCTGTCCAAAACAGCAACTGGGCATATTGCAAGCATCAAAACAACATGCTACAACGCCCCAACATGAAAACAAAAGGCATGGACATGATGTACAGGTAAAGCATAACAAAACATGAACACTGAGCTATCTCCAGAAATCACTAGAACATGCTCAAACACACATGGCAAGATTGCAAATAATAACAGTTCAGACTTTGCAGAAAATAACATAAGGTTGCAATGTTTAGAGCTATCAAACAACATGTTTCAGGAACTTAACATGGCAAACAAAGGCATGGAATGAATCTACTAATTGCATAGAACAAAAGTCCCTTACTGACCATTAGCCAAAAAGGAACAGAAAATATGATGGCACCCATGTAAACATGGCAAGTTATATGACAGATTCCAACATGGCAGGAACAACGATAAGTAGGCATGTAAATGAGCTTGTACCACTCACCATAGAGCAATACATGGCATTGAAAGGCAACCAACAGAAAGAAAACATGTTTATGAAGCTAAGCATGGAAAGAACAAGTTCATAGGGTGCATGGATCACTAGCAAAGCTCATGGAAAAACTGAACTTAATGTTAGCAGGCTGACAGCAACATTATTTAGCAACTTTGGAGCAAGATTACAACAAGCTACAGCAGGCTATAAATGCAACCAGGGGCATGGATGGATAGAGCATGACATGTATAACAATACATCCTTAGTGAACATCTCCAGATTATGCATAGAATGACTAGTAGCAGCAGGTTTACATGGCAACAAAATATAACAGAATCAGCCTAGCAAAACAGCAACAGCAAGTACACTACTTCACGAGCTCGATTCACTCACCACAAGTCATTGCATGACAAGATAAGCATAGCATCAACAAGAAGACGTGTTTATGAAACTAACCAAGGCAAGAACAAGTTCATAGCATGCAAGGATCAACTACAACAACCTTGGCAAAATTGAATAACATGTAAACAATCTGCCAGGAAACATTTTATAGCAAAAGTAGAGCAAGAAAATAACATGCTAGACTACTCCATAATTGCAAACAAGGGCATGAATGGCTAGATAAAAACCATATATTCAAAACATCCTTACTGAAGTATCTCAAAATATGCTTGGATCTCTCTGTAGCATCAAGTTTACATGACATAAAAATAACAGCAGAACAGGGACTGAAATCAGCAACATCACGAAGCCTAGTTTGCATGCTTGTTCTAGTCACCACATTGATCACCAAAATACATGGCATACACCACTGTAAAGATGGCATGGCATAGTACAAAACACATGTAGAGCTCATGCTCATAAGATGCACACATCAATCATGGCAAAAATGACAAATGAGCAAGTTCTGTTAACAGACAACAGACAATATTATATAGCACTCTTGCAACGATGATTCAGGCTCAAATGGATATGATGCAATGGTATGAAATGTAGAGCATCTCACAACGAACATTTTGATATATTATGCACGCAAAACGGAGAAGTATGATAGGAGATATGATGCGATGAACAGGGACTAAAATATGCAATTATTTCGGGACGGGGAAATTCGGGGGGTCAACCTCGTGATCCGGATCTGGATCTGGACCGGGCGGGGCCGGGCTCGCTAGAGTGGGCAGGGACGGTGGATCCGGCAGCGTCAGAGAGGGGCGAAGGAGGCGCACGGAGCGAGGCACGGCGGCGGGCGGCGAGGAGGAGGCTGGCGGCGTGGAGCTGCGGCTCCGGCGAGAGGAGCGGGGTGACGCCGGCTGGGATCGGCGCGGAGGCAGTGGCGCGGTTCCAGCCAAGCGGCGAGGCGCGGCGGCGCGCCGGCACGGTTCGGCTCCCGGCGGCTGGGAGGCAAGGCCCGACGAAGCGGGGGCGCGCGGGCGGAGGCGGCGGCGGGCCGCGGCGGCGGGCGGCGAGGGAGCGGGC
>NC_041385.1:462784023-462837903 GCF_002162155.2 Triticum dicoccoides | reverse complement strand
GTGGCCACATGGTGGCCTCCGGTTGGCTGCGGGAGGCGGCGCGGACGCGTCCGGTCCGATCCGAACGTGTCCGGCGGCGGAGAGGGAGCTAGGGTTTCATCTGCGGAAAAATCCGGGGGGGGGGACCTATTTATAGATTCTGGGAGGTACGAGAGTCCAAATGAGGAGCGGTTTTCGCCCATACGATCGTGATCAAACGACCGAGAGCATGGAGGGGGTTAGGATGGGTTTTGGGCCACTTTGGAGGGGCGTTGGGCTGCAACACAAAGAGGGTTTCGGGCTAACTCGGTTAACTGTTGGAGTATCAAACGACCTCCAAATGGCACGAAACTTGACAAGCGGTCTACCGGTGGTGTACCAAGGCCGCTTGGCAAGACTCGGTCCATTCCGAGAATGTTTAACACCCGCTCACAACGAGAGACAAAAGGGGAATGCCGGAGGGCATAGGAGTGCCGGATTGCAAAACGGACAACGGGGAAAATGCTCGGATGCATGAGACGAACACGTATGCAAAATGAGATGCACATGATGACATGATAAAATGCAACACGCAAGCAAATGACATGGCAACGACAGCGAATAACTGGCGGACACCTGGCGCATCGAATCTGGGGTGTTACAACACTCCTCCACTAACAAGAGATCTCGTCCCGAGATCTTAGGACCAGACGGAAGAGAAAAGGGATGAGGGAAACAAGTACTCAAGAGAAGAAGCAAAGAATTGAGAGCACTCGAGAAGAAGAGAGGAACGATGAGAATGACGAGAATCGAAAGCTCACGGAATCAGATAGACTATGAAACCACTCCGGTTAGAACGAGATAAAAAAACGAATAAGACTGAAAGGATTTAGGAAGCACTCTGGATGAAACATGGATGAATAGAACACGAGCTTGAGAGGATGGAAAGATACTTGATGAAAGGAACAACACAAAACCTCCGGAAGAATTGAAAGAATTGAATGAAAAGAACTTAGAAGGAAGGATTGAACGGAGTTGTTGAGAAAATCAACAACGAAAGAATAAGCTTGTTGTGGACTTATGGAAAACATCTCAAAATTATGAGGTGATCACCGACCACAAGCGGGAAAAAATTGAATAGCTGAGAAGAACGAAGAAATGCAAAACTCCTCTTCAAAATAATACAGAGAATTAATTACACTTAGAGACGCAAGAAGAAAAGATACTTGAACTCCTCCAACAAAATCTTGATGAACTCTTGAAGAATGATTTAAATCATGAAGAACCACCCTGAAGAACTCCGGTACAAAAGGATGATGAGATAGAATTGAATAATGAAAAGAATAAGATGAGCCTTGCGATGATTTAGATGGAGGTTCCGACGAAATGGCCGAGGAAATTTGAACTCCAAAAAAAGATGAAAAGACTTGGAACTAGAATTTATTCATCAAGAACAAACTCCGAAGGAAGGGATTACTTGACGATGATGAAATAAGAATAAGAATTATGTTATGCTTATCCTCATCAAATTTAATTGATGACAACCGGATTTGGCATGCAACTTATTCTTCTTGAAAAGGATTGAGGAGTGACAGATCGCAGACTTGAGAAGGTCTTCCTGAACCACCGGTAGGATTGGAAAGAACAAATGAATAAAAATGATAATCAAGGAAAAATAATCTTCAATGAACCAACGTAAGAATTCGAAAATGACTGATGAAAAGAATGAATCACCGGGGAGAATTAGAAGAACAAATATGCTTGAGGGGATTTAGATGCAAAAGGACAAGGAGTTCATAAGCTGATTGAAGAACACTTGAACGAAGCACCGGGATAATTGGATAACGATATCTGGAATGATGGCCTCCGATGAAAAGAAATGAAAAAAACAACTTCTGACATACTCCGGAAGAATGAAAGAGAAGAAGGGTTGAACCAAAGATGAAAAGAATTTGAAAGCGATCTTGGAGAAGGCATGTGACTGATGAAATCCATTCTTACGTCACACTTTGAAAAGAATTTGAGAATAACTCCGGGGAATTAGAATAGTCAGGTAAGATCCTGGGAAAAGACCTGTGGGTTAGGGCCCACTGAAGAGAAAACACCATTGGAAAGGGATGTTGAAGAGGTAGATGATGTAGCGAAACAATTGAAATATTTGAATGAGGTGACAACCTCAAATTAATTGGAACACTGACGAATCTCCTGAGATGTCCTGAGCACTCCGGATGGACAAACTGACGAGAGACGAACGAGCAGGGAAAACACTTGATCCAAGGGAAAGAATATGATTAACCCAAAAAACTTGAATTTAGTCGACCGGAAAAGAGATGAAGAGTGCCAAACAAAAGAGAATTCACCGGTATAAATAATTAAGGGAAACCTTAAGAGGCTCCGCACGAATGAGATAGATGGTCGAGAGAGAAACTCAGACTCCGGGAAGAAAAAGGGTTGGGAGGGCGGGAAAAACAAAGGCAACTTGGAAGGGGAAACGACAAATATCTTGAAGAGAAAACACCAGTTGAGATCATTGAGGAGAGAAAGCAAAGACTTTGCACGAGTAGGATGGATACTCGATTACGGACTCCGGCTCCGAGATGAAAAGGGTGGGCGGGTGGGAAAAAGAAAACAACTAAGGATTGAACTCAAAGATGAAGAGGCTCGAGTCAACTTGACGGGAAAATGCACCGGATGAAAAGAGCTGAGAACCAACGATCAGAAAACCAACTGCGTGATCCTAAAGAAAAATTTGAAGGGGAAGAGAAGTAATTCAAAACATCTACGTCAAGATTCCTGACCAGAGCGACGAAGGGGCTGAGGAGTAAAAAGAATTCCTACTCTCCGATATAACTAGACTCCGAAAACAGTTTTTTTCTAGACTCAACAACGGCCAGACTACACGATCAATCAAGGAGGCTCCTAGGGTCGGTCGAGGCTCTGATACCAACTTGTCACGCCCAATATGCGATACTATCCTAAAGAGACTCGAAGGTCCCCAAGGATAGAACCGCATATTGAAATGCTTTTGCAAGGTGGATATCATCACATCAACATTACATAATAGATGGGGATACATACAAAAGGCATACAATGCCACACGAATACAACATCATCATACATAAGAGCACCATCCGACTACGGATGAAACACAAACAGAAACTCAAACGACATCCACCCTGCTAGCCCAGGCTGCCGACCTGGAACCTCTCCCCTGATCGAAGAAGAAGCAGAAGAAGAACTCCAAAACAAGTAACATCGCTCTCGCGTCAAGATCATTACATAACCTATACCTGCAACTGTTGTTGTAGTAATCTGTGAGCCACGAGGACTCAGCAATCCCATTACCATGGGTATCAAGACTAGCAAAGCTTAAAAGGGGTAAGGAAGGGGTAAAGTGGTGAGGTTGCAGCAGCGACTAAGCAAGTATGGTGGCTAACATACGCAAATAAGAGCGAGAAGAGAAGCAAAGGAACGGTCGTCAACTAGTAATGATCAAGAAGTGATCCTGAACTCCTACTTACGTCAAACATAACCCGAAACCCTGTTCACTTCCCGGACTCCACCGAAAAGAGACCATCACGGCTACACACGCGGTTGATGCGTTTTAATTCGGATCTGGTGTCAAGTTATCTACAACCGGACATTAACAAATTCCCATCTGCCCATAACCGCGAGCACGACTTTCGAAAGTTTAAACCCTGCAGGGGTGTCCCAACTTAGCCCATGATAAGCTCTCGCGATCAAGGAAGGATATACCCTCTCCCAGGAAGACCCGATCAGACTCGGAATCCCGGTTTACAAGACATTTAGACAATGGTAAAACAAGACCAGCAAAGCCGCCCGATGCGCCGACAATCCCGATAGGAGCTGCACATATCTCGTTCTTAGGGCAACACCGGATGAGACATCCTACGAGTAAAACCAGACCTCGAGTTTCCCCAAGGGGGCCCTGCAGTCTACTCGGTTCCGAACAACACTTAGACAAGCATTGGCCCCGGGGGGGGGGGGCTAAAATAAAGATGACCCTCGAGAGAGCGACTCCCAAGGGAAAAGTAGGTGGTGGTGAGGCAAATGGTAAAACCAAGGTTGGGCCTTGCTGGAGGAGTTTTATTCAAAGCGAACTGTCAAGGGGGTCCCATAAATCACCCAACCACGTAAGGAACGCAAAATCCGGGAACATAACACTGGTATGACGGAAACTAGGGCAGCAAGAGTGGAACAAAACACCAGGCATAAGGCCGAGTCTTCCACCCTTTACCAAGTATATAGATGCATTTATTAAATAGGAGATATTGTGATATCCCAACATAATCCTGTCCACCATGGAGCAATCTTCAACTTCACCTGCAACTAACAACGCTATAAGAGGGGCTGAGCAAAGCAGTAACATAGCCAAGCAATGGTTTTCTAGGAAGGGTGTCAAAGGTTAGAGGTTCATGGCAATTTGGGAGGCTTGATGAGCAAAAGATAGGTAACGCAGCATAGCGATAGAACGAAGCAACTAGCATAGCAATGATAGTAGTGAGATCCAGGGTAGCAGTCATCTTGCCTGAAGTCCTTCTAGGAAGAAGAACGAGTCCATGAAGAAGATGAAGCCACGAAGACAAATCAAGCGTAGACGAACGAATCCTCACGATCGCAACGAAACGGAAACTATCGAGAAGAAGCACACAACACGGTAAACACACCACACATAGACAAGACATGATGCACAACCAAGTATGATGCATGACAAAGCTACATGAAGCTACTCATGGCAAGAGATGATGCAAACAAAAGCAACACATCAAGGCAAGTTTAAATGAGGCCGGGAACAACATAGAATAATTCCGGTAAGTCCTCATATGCAAATTTCGAAATTGGTCCAGATCTGAATAAACATTATGTTCAAGTTGTTAAACAGCAAGTTAAGATGCACCAAGATGATCTACATGAGATTCTAGTCAAGTTACATATAAAGTTCATTTAATTCGGAGCTACGGCCTTGAAGATATGAGCAAAACAAGTTAAACATGGCATTGATGCAAAATGCACCCAAACATCAAGCAAACACCTCAAAACAAGGATGAAACATGATAATATAAAGCTATATGCAACATCAAGCAAGTTTCATATAGAGCACACTCAAAACGGAGCAACGGTTCAACACATACACTCTATACAAGTTATAGCAACAATCTGTCCAAAACAGCAACTGGGCATATTGCAAGCATCAAAACAACATGCTACAGCACCCCAACATGAAAACAAAAGGCATGGACATGATGTACAGGTAAAGCATAACAAAACATGAACACTAAGCTATCTCCAGAAATCACTAGAACATGCTCAAACACACATGGCAAGATTGCAAATAATAACAGTTCAGACTTTGCAGAAAATAACATCACCTTGCAATGTTTAGAGCTATCAAACAACATGTTTTAGGAACTTAACATTGCAAACAAAGGCATTGAATGAATCTACTAATTGCATAGAACAAAAGTCCCTTACTGACCATGAGCCAAAAAGGAACATAAAATATGATGGCACCCATGTAAACATGGCAAGTTATATGACAGATTCCAACATGGCAGGAACAACGATAAGTAGGCATGTAGATGAGATTGTACCACTCACCACAGAGAAATACATGGCATGGAAAGGCAACCAACAGTAAGAATACATGTTTACTAAGCTAAGCATGGCAAGAAAAAGTTCATAGGGTGCATGGATCACTAGCAAAGCTCATGGCAAAACTGAACTTAATGTTAACAGGCTGACAGCAACATTATTCAGCAACTTTGGAGCAAGATTACAACAAGCTACAACAGGCTATAAATGCAACAATGGGCATGGATGGATAGAGCATGACATGTATAACAATACATCCTTAGTGAACATCTCCAGATTATGCATAGAATGACTAGTAGCAGCAGGTTTACATGGCAACAAAATATAACAGAATCAGCCTAGCAAAACAGCAACAGCAAGTACACTACTTCACGAGCTCGATTCACTCACCACAAGTCATTGCATGACAAGATAAGCATAGCATCAACAAGAAGACATGTTTATGAAACTAACCAAGGCAAGAACAAGTTCATAGCATGCAAGGATCAACTACAACAACCTTGGCAAAATTGATTAACATGTAAACAATCTGCCTGGGAACATTTTATAGCAAAAGTAGAGCAAGCAAATAACATGCTAGACTACTCCATAATTGCAACCAAGGGAATTAATGGCTAGAGAAAAACCAGATGTTAAAAACATCCTTACTGAAGTATCTCAAAATATGCCTGGATCTCTCTGTAGCAACAAGTTTACATGGCATAAAAATAACAGCAGAATAGGGACTGAAATCAGCAACATCACGAAGCCTAGTTTGCATGCTTGTTCTAGTCACCACATTGATCACAAAAATACATGACATACACCACTGTAAAGATGGCATGGCATAGTACAAAACACATGTAGAGTTCATGCTCATAAGATGCACAAATCAATCATGGACAAATAAGCAAGTTCTGTTAACAGACAGCAGACAACATTATATAGCACTCTTGCAACAATGATTCAGGCATCCAGATGAGCTCAAATGAATATGATGCAATGGAATGAAATGTAGAGCATCTCACAACGAACATTTTGATATATTATGCACGCAAAATGGAGCAGTATGATAGGAGATATGATGTGATGAACAGGGACTAAAATATGCAATTATTTCGAGACTTAGGGAAATTCGGGGGTCAACCTCGTGATCCGGATCTGGATCTGGACCGGGCGGGGCCGGGCTCGCCGGAGTGGGCAGGGACGGCGGATCCGGCAGCGTCGAAGAGGGGCGGAGGAGGCGCATGGAGCGAGGCACGGCGGCGGGCGGCGAGGAGGAGGCCGGCGGCGTGGAGCTGCGGCTCCGGTGAGAGGAGCGGGGCGGCGCCGGTTGGGATCGGCGCGGAGGCGGCGACGCGGTTCCAGCCAAGCGGCGAGGCGCGGCGGAGCGTTGGCAGGGTTCAGCTCCCGACGGCGGAGGCGATGGCGGCGGCTGGGAGGCAAGGCCCGACGACGCGGGGGCGCGCGGGCGGAGGCGGACGCGGGCCACGGCGGCGGGCGGTGACGGAGCGGGCTCGGGCCGCGGGGGCCGGGGACAGGCTCGGCGGGCCGGCGACGCGCGCGGTGGCCGGGTGGCCACGTGGCAGCCTCCGGTTGGCTGTGGGCGGCGGCACAGACGCGTCCGGTCCGATCCGGACGTGTCCGGCGGCGGAGAGGGAGCTAGGGTTTCATGTGCGGAAAAATCCGTGGGGGGGCTATTTATAGATTCTGGGTGCTAGGAGAGTCCAAATGAGGAGCAGTTTTCGCCCACACGATTGTGATCGAACGACCGAGAGCATAGAGGGGGTTAGGATGGGTTTTGGGCCACTTTGGAGGGGCGTTGGTCTGCAACACAAAGAGGGCTTTCGGGCTAACTCGGTTAATTGTTGGAGTATCAAACGACCTCCAAATTGCACGAAACTTGACAGGCGGTCTACCGATGGTGTACCAAGGCCGCTTGGCAAGACTCGGTCCATTCCGAGAATGTTTAACACCCGCTCACAATGAGAGACAAAAGGGGGACGCCGGATGGCATAGGAGTGCCGGATTGCAAAACGGACAACAGGGAAAATGCTCGGATGCATGAGACGAACACATATGCAAAATGAGATGCACATGATGACATGATAAAATGCAACACGCAAGCAAATGACATGGCAATGACGGCGAATAACTGGCGGACACCTGGCGCATCGAATCTGGGGTGTTACAGCCAACCATAGTCTCTAAATCGTTAATGCTTTCGGTCAACAAGTGTATGTAGACACCACTCTCCGCTCATAGATGTGCATCTCCTAGATTGATCTTGGTGAGCGTAGGAAAATATTTTTTTCCTATGCAACATTCCCGAACATGGTTCACCTGTGGAGGCAGGCCGCGTGGCCCATAATCTCAACTGCTCTTTGGGATCCTTCCCTCTCAAATACTTAGGTTTCCCGGTCTCCCCTGACCGTCTTCTTTCTCCTACCTTTGCTCCTACTGTGCTAAAGGTAGGGAACAGGGTGATGCCGTGGCGTGGCCGATATAACACCAGTGCTGGCAAGGTTTGCTTGATCAATGCATGCATGTCTTCCCTCCCTATGTTTATTATGGGTTTTTACCGCCTCTCTAAAGGCACCCATGCTAGATTTGATAAGCACTATAGCATGTTCTATTGGAACTCGGCTGATAGCAAGCATAAGTATTGCTTGGTTAAGTGGAAACTCATGTGTAGACCTAACAGTATGGGCGGCTTGGGTATCATCAACACTTCCGTTATGAATGTCTGTAGGATTGTTAAGTGGTGGTGGAGGGTCCTTTCAACTCCGGAGGGCATGTTTGAAGGAAATATGCCCTAGAGGATATAATAAAGTTATTATTTATTTCCTTATTTCATGATAAATATTTTTTATTCATGTAGAATTGTATTAACCGGATACTTAGTACATGTGTGAATACATAGACAAAACATATTGTCCCTAGTGTGCCTCTACTAGACTAGCTCGTTAATCACAGATGGTTATGTTTCTCCTAACCATATACATGTGTTGTCATTTGATGAATGGGATCACATCATTAGGAGAATGATGTGATGGACATGACCCATCTATTAGCTTAGCATTATGATCGTTATAGTTTCATTGCTACCGCTTTCTTCATGACTTATACATGTTCCTCGGACTATGAGATTATGCAACTCTCGAATACCGGAGGAACACTTTGTGTGCTACCAAACGTCACAACATAAAAGGGCGATTATAAAGGTGCTCTACAGGTGTCTCCAAAGGTATTTGTTGGTTTGGCATTGATCGAGATTAGGATTTGTCACTCCGTGTTTGGGAGAGGTATCTCTGGGCCCGCTCAGTAATGCTCATCACTATAAGCCTTGCAAGCATGGTAACTAATGAGTTAGTTGAGGGATGAAGTATTACAAAACGAGTAAAGATACTTGCCGGTAACGAGATTGAACTAGGTATGATGATACCGACGATCGAATTTCAGGCAAGTAACATACCGATGACAATGGGAACAACGTATGTTGTTATGCGGTTTGACCAATAAAGATCTTTGTAGAATATGTAGGAGCTAATATGAGCATCTAGGTTCCACTATTGGTTATTGACCGGAGATGTGTCTTAGTCATACATAGTTCTCGAATGCGTAGGGTCCGCACGCTTAACGTTCGATGACGATATGTATTATGAGTTATGTGTTTTTGATGAACAAAGTTTGTTTGGAGTCCCGGGTGAGATCAGGATGTGACGAAGAGTCTCGAAATGGTTGAGACATAAAGATTGATATATTAGACGACTATATTCGAACACCGGAAGTGTACCGGAAAGTTTCAAGTAAAATCGGAGTGCCGAGGGGTTACCGGAACCCCTCGGGGGAACTAATGGGCCACATGGGCCTTAGTGGAGAGAGAGAGAGAGGGGCAGCCAGGGCAGGACACACGCCCCCTCCCCCTTGGGTCCGAATTGGACTAGGGAAGGGGGTCGGTGCCCCCCTTTCCTTCTCCCTCTCCCTCTTCTTCCTTCCCTCTCTCTCCCTCTTGGTGGAATCCTACTAGGACTAGTAGTCCTAGTAGGACTCCCCTTGTGGTGCGCGCCCTAGGAGGGACGATCGGCCTCCCCTTGCTCCTTTATATACGAGGGCAGGGGCACCCTAGGACACACAAGTTTCTCTCCCAACCGTGTGCGGTGCCCCCCTCCATAGTTACACACCTTGATCATACCATCATAGAGCTTAGGCGAAGCCCTGCGCCGGTAGCATCATCATCACCGTCGCCACGCCGTCGTGTTGATGGAACTCGCCCTCGTCCTCAACTGGATCAAGAGAACGAGGGACGTCATCAAGCTGAACATGTGCTGAACACGGAGGTGTCGTATGTTCGGTACTTGGATCGGTTGGATCGTGAAGACATTCCACTACATCAACCATGCTATTCAAACGCTTTCGCTTTTAGTCTACAAGGGTACGTGACACACTCTCCCATCTCGTTGCTATGCATAACCTAGATATATCTTGCGTGATCATAGGAATTTTTTTGAAATTACTGCATTCCCCAACAGTGGTATCAGAGCCAGGTCTATGCGTAGATGTTATATGCATGAGTAGAACACAAAGAGTTGTGGGCGATAATAGTCATACTGCTTACCACCAACGTCTTACTTTGATTCGGCAGTATTGTTGGATGAAGCGGCCCGGACCGACATTACATGACCGCGTTCATGAGACTGGTTCTACCGACGTGCTTTTGCACAAAGGTGGCTGGCGGGTGTCTGTTTCTCCAACTTTAGTTGAATCGGGTTTGACTACGGCCGGTCCTTGTTGAAGGTTAAAACAACACACTTGACAAAAAATCGTTGTGGTTTTGATGCGTAGGTAAGAATGGTTCTTGATAGAAGCCCATATTTGCCACATAAAACTTGCAACAACAAACTAGAGGACGTCTAACTTGTTTTTGCGGGGCTTGCTGTGATGTGATATGGTGAAGGCATGATGTGATACGGTTGTCTCTTTATTGTATGCAATGCAATCGCCATGTAATTGTTTTACTTTATCACTAAGCGGTAGCGATAGTCGTAGTAACAATAGTTGGCGGGACGACAACGATGCTACGATGGAGAACAAGGTTTCGCGCCGGTGACGATGGAGATCATGACAATGCTTCGGTGATGGAGATCATGAGCACAAGATGATGATGGCCATATCATATCACATATTTTTGATTGCATGTGATGTTTATCTGATGCGGAGCATCACACATTCATCCCCATGTACACTCCCACTACTCTCCAAGCCCCAAGTGGACATATGACGAGACCTCGAACAAACGCCATTGGACACAAGGTGAACTCGCTCCTCTCCGAACCTTCACTTCCCACATGTGAGACATGGTTACTACCTCAAATATATGTGCTATGCATGACCAGGAACAAGGAGGAAGACCATGGACAAGACGGCAAGGACACCAAGTACAAGGACCAAGAGAAGAAGCTACCCAAAGCTAAAGCGGCCGGACGTCTGACCAGGACCGGACGTCCGACTAGGACCAGACGTCCGACGACTCCCAGGCTCCGGACGACCGGCCACCTCCGGACGTCCGAGACTTCCCCACCAGAACCAAAACTACGGATATCCGACGAAGACCGGACGTCCGTGCATTAGGCAACAAAACAATATCTACGGACATCCGAAGACCTACGGACGGCCGGACCTTCCCGAGCCTCCGGACGACCGGAACCCACCGGACGTCCTACGCCTGTCTGCGCACAGTGTATTGGACCGAGTCCATGTATCCCCCACTTACCCCTTCGTGGCCCATGACTATATATACTCCTCCACCTCCTCCTAGTTAGGGTAGCATTGGTTTAGCTCATATTTTGTGTGAGAGCCTTGCTCACCCACTTGGTTACTTCTCCTTGGAGCTCACGACCTCTTCGGAGAAGATCCCCCAAGCGGATTCAAGACCCCTTTCTAGGGAAGACTATCAAGGCCTCCGTACGGAGAAGAACGATTCCTTTGTATCCTTACCTTTGTTGATTGTGGATCATATGTTACTCTATGTTGTCGGTGATCCAGCACTCGTGTGATTGATTCCTTGTTGGTTTAGTGATTCTCTCTCTTGTTCTGCCTGTGTTTCCCCTTTGTGCTTCCGTGTGTTCTTCGTGAATCCCCATAGGATCCCCTCCTAACGTGAAAGATCGTCCACGTAGGGTTCCACTCTACATCATCTTGGATCAGAGCCAGCTTGTCTCATGATATCATCTTGGTATCATGAGCCACGTTGATCACATTTTTGGAGCCCCTACCCCTCTTTTTCTAGCTTGATTTTGTGTGTTCTTGCCTAAATTCGAAAATCCCCACCAAAAATAGCCCCTGAATTTTTTTTGTGATTTTTTGGTTTGATGATGTTTTGTTGATTTTGATCCATGGATTTGCTTGGTTTCAAGTGGATCTAGCATCTCCCCTAGTTTCCCCATCTTCCATCCACGAAATTCCGTCAATTTTGACCCCAAAATCTCCATTTTCCGCCCAAAATCGCGCCCCGGATCTGAAATTTCGCATTGACCCCGACCCACCGGACGACCGGCGATTTACGAACGTCCGGACCCCCACGAAGCACCGGACGTCCGACCTTTCCCGGACAACCAGAACACCTAACCCGAACCAAATTTATGGATTTCCGACTTTCCCGGACGTCCGGCGCCCCGGACATCCGACCTTTCCGGACGTCCGTAACCTGTAGTTTCAGACTTCGGCTGATTTTTGTTTTGCCCATAACTAATTCATCCGAACTCCGATTTTGACGTTCTTTAGCTCGTTTTAAGCTCTTGACATCCCCCTTCCCACAAAAATACCACCAACATCATTTGAATCCATCAATCTTTTAAAAATTTGGCAAGTTTGCCTAGGCCCTCCACCATATCATCCGCATAGCCACCACCGACTTCCGCAACCTAACCCATTTTGCTTGCCTTAGCATTAGTGGTTGCTTGAGTAGTGATTCGAGTCTCCTAAGGTGTTTCGGCTACTTAGGTACAATTGCTTCTTCATCAACCACCACCACCACTTCCGCATAGACGTGCCCACCATACATTTCCACCCCAACTTAACCCAATTTTGTTTGAGTTCTGGCTTGTGTCTCCTAAGGTGTTTCGGCTACTTAGGGACGGCAACTTCAATTCTGACACGTCTATAGCCCATCATTCCACTTCCGCATTACCGAGTGCAAACCACCACCGCTTTCCGCTACCACCATTTTGACATTTGTCATTTGAGATTTTGAGTTCGCGGTTTTTCCGTTTCCTAAGGTGTTTCGGCTACTTAGGGACGAGTCTCCATCATCTTGGTATCTACATCAAGAACACCGCCACTCATCATCGCAAAGGACGGTAACATCGACGACACCATTGTATATTCCCCTTGCAAATTGCATTGTTAACCCCTAGCCCATTTTGAGTCACTTGCCTATCGAGACTAGCCATTTGAGTATTGCCGGCAATGTTACTTGTGCACATTAGTGATCATACTTCCCATATCATACATACCATATCATCGTGGTGCATATATTGGTATCATATCTTGTGTCACAAGTTTGTTCCCGCATATACACAATTGCTATCTTGGTTTGTGCATTGTGCAAAAGTGGCCATACAAAAAAAGAAGAAGAAGAAATAAAGCTTTTAAGCAAAAGAAAGAGAGAGCAAAGAAGCTTGTAATCAAGTGCCATAGCATCATACCACATTGCATATAAGATTGTCATATCCGATCATCTTGGATCATCTTGAGAGAAACACCGGGAACCATACATACATAGCATACTTGGGATAGAAGTTTATCCATTTTGCATCTTATAGGTTGTGCACAAGTGTTGTATCCGCCTATTGAGCAATCGTGCTAGCATATCTCTTGAGTTGTGCAACACGAGCGTTTTCCGTGGATTCCACATTTTGTGCTCATTTCTTGGCTGCATGACCCCATTTATCTATCCGTGTGTGTGTTTTCGTGTACCTTTCATTGCTATTGGTCCATTTGTTTCACTTGCGAATTTGTGAATCTCTTTCAACATTATTGACTCTTGCAGACATTTTGCATTAAATTTTTGTGCCACTATCCTCACCGAGCTCCTCCATAAGCTTTACTTGTGTAGGTGTGAGAACCGACAAGGATTGGTACCAATAGTGCTATTTCATTGTCCGCATTTGAGTGAACTTGATTCATTGTCAACATCGGTCAAGGTACATGGGTATAAGTTATTCTCTTTCTCCCACTCTTATTTGCTCGAGTCTTGTGATGGATAGGCAAGGCATTTCATCTCCGGTCTACGACAACAACGACGGCGTGAACAACTACATCACCAAAGCGTCACTCTTCGATCTACAACAACAAATACAAGGCGCACAATCAAGATTGTGAGAGCACATCGAGGAGAAGCTTTCCACACATAAAGAGGAGCAAGATGCAAGGATGGAGGAGATTCGGGCCTTGATCAAGTCTTCTTCCACTTCATCATCTTCAAGGCGGCGACATTCAAGACACAAGTCTTCGGAGCGCAAACAAGATGCAAGCGCAAGTCGTCCAAGTCAACATCTACATGGCGACCACCATCACGTTCGTGATCAACATTGTCATGAAGGGCAAGTCACCTCCAAGCATCATGTGCACGACGACGAACACCTACGAGCTCAAGCACGACAACGACATCATCATCATGAAGATGCTCCACAAGCGCAAATGCACAAGTCCCAACAAGCCCTACTTCACGCCAAGTCCAAGCTTCATGAGCAAAAGAGAAGACCATGAGACGACCACCACCAAGATGGCGCTACGGCTACAACAACCACTTCGGCATCTTCGCCAAGTGCTATCAAGGCATCTTCGCCTTTGGACGTACGACATCTTCGCCTACTTCCCATAAGTATGCCTACATCGACTTCATCAAGTCCAAGGCGATTACCTACGAGCGAGGGCGACACTTCCATCTTCGGGAGCCCCCCAAGGAAGATGGCCGAGCATGGGAAATACCCTTCGGTCATGGAGACGAGCTACGAAGTGCCACATCATATGGACCTCCAACACCAAGACGGTGACAAGACGGTCGAGCAAGGGCCATCCCCTTCGACCACGGCGACGAGCGCGAACCTCTTCAACAACATGAAGACGACGCCCACATTGGACTCATACTCCGAGTCAAGCTACGCGACCGCGCATGGAGACATTTGCACCTACATCTCTCCGACACCCACATATGTCGAGATGCCCCAAGTGCCATGTGAGGAGAGCCACCACCACATGAGTGACATGAGTGACTCCACCATACGTGACATAGAGAGCATTTCCTATGAGAGGATGAGTGAGGTTAAGCGCCATTTGAGTGACTCCACCAACCATATGAGTGAGAGCATCCTTGAGGGAGTGAGTGAGCCACAACACTTAGCGAGTGAGATAGTTGAGACGGCATGTGAGGCCACTATGATTTCTAACGACTTAACCTCTACTCCTAGTGTGTTTTCTTCTTTGGTGATAGGTCTCCTACATGACAACACGCCTATACGCGACGAGTCCATCCCTCCAATGGGAAAACCGATGGCCATGGTGGATGATGATGGACCCCCACATGGTTCCATCAAGATGAAGATGACAACGAGACGATCTTCAACACCTCACCTACAACACATGAGCGATGCTCCAACGGTAACATAGGTGATGGTGCTTCTCTTGTCCCACTAGTGGACTCTCTTAACATTGATTGCTCCCATGATGTTGACCCACCTATTCCCATGCTTCATGCTAGTGACACTTCTTCATGCCTTGACTTACCTATTTATGATGAATATGATGATGAGCATGTTGAGTTGCCTAGTTGTGATGCTATGCTCCATAGGATTTCATGTGAAAATTCTTTTGGTCACATCGTATTTGACAATCGATTGAACTTGTCATATGCTATGAGTGAGATCTCCCATATTGTATCTTTACAATCTCAACATAGTAACTATGCATGCCCCATTAAAATCAATCCCATTTGCACTTATGGCATAGATGACGAGATGATGGTCATTGGCTTTTGCTTCTCTTGTGATGATATTGCCATGCTTCCTTTACATGATTTGTGCAATTCATCTAATATGTCATGCCATGATCACATTGTTCCAAATATGCATTGTTTTGGATGTTGTCAATATTCTCCATGTGATGATTCCGTTAATGCTCATGAGGAGACCCCCATAGTTTCCTCATACATATTAGGAGATCTTGATGCATCCCATCCTTTGCATGATTTCCATGATTGCTTGCACCATATGCATTCCATGAATAACAATGCTCTAGATATTTCTCATGATGCATTACATCCTTTGAGTCTCCATTATGCCATACATAATAACAAACCTATCATGATGGATGACATGTTTCTATATCACGCATCTCATTTATTTGAGCATTGGATATTTTGTGCTAACCGACACATGCGCGTGCGCATCATGATGGATGATGTGTACATATACCATGCACAAACAATTTTTCCTTTGTCTTTGTTTTGTGTAGGTACTCACATATACTTGTCAACCTCTCAATCCCAAGAGTTGACAAAATGAGCTCTTGAGAGCAACGATGACTTGGGATCCCGTGGACTATCCTTACCACTGTTCCCTTCGCGCAATGACTACGCGCATCTCTTTTACTTGGCTCTCACACGGCTATGGGCTATCTACCACTTGTCACCTTATGCCCATAATATCGTGTTCACTTTGCATGTTATGCCTCTTTACATGACTTTGCCATGCAATTGTGACCCTTGCTTGCATTTACCCATGATGCACCATTATGATCTTCCTATGTGTATTTGCATGCTTGGTGGAGATCCTTGTTACTTTTGCCATGTTTATCATGTGCCTCATGCTATTGTTGATTGTTGTGTTGGGAGAGTCATGATGACCCATTGCTATTTACATATGGCTTCTCACCAATACATTCATGCTATTTTTCTCACATCTTTCTTTCATGCTTGTGCTAGGTCATGTGAATTATTCATGCACACTATTTGCACCAATGACATGCTTGCCATGATTCATCCAAGTATGTTGCATCTTTGCACTACTAGCTTTCTTGACTCGATTGCTATGATTGCTTGCTTGGTTGCATCATCCATGTTCCCATCTTACTCGCTTTCTTGGGTTGATGACATATATGTTCATGCCTCTCACTTGATTTGTCATAATCATTGCCTCTTGTCTCCATTAGTTGCATCTCTCATATCACCTTGTATTGGGTGCCAACTTTCTATGCTTATTAATCTTGGAGATTTGGACACTTTACTTGTGATGCATGATTGTTTGATTGAGCCTCTTGTATTTGGTTGTTCTTACATCATATGCCTCCATACTATGAAATGCTCCCTTGTCCTTTCTTATGATGAGCATGATGCATACACTTGTTGGGTATCTTACCACACGAATGATAGGTTTTGCACTTCTGCTAACCTCATTTGTTTTTCCGAGTGTTTGTCATGTTCTTTCGTTTTGAAGGATTCACAAGGCATTACCGTCATGAGACATATTGGCTATTTGAAGGCATACATGATGCGCAACACCAATATTTTCGACATCCTCATAAAGGTGAACTCCTTCTCTTTGAGCCATCCTCAAATACGCATATTGGATGGGTCACTCTTTCATTGTTGGTTTCCTCTTCTTGTCTACATGATACATCTCGTGAACGGAGGAGCAACATTGGAGATTAGCTACATGGACCTTCACATTGAGGAGCGCTCACACTTATTGGATGCACCTTCGAAACTCCACTCATGCCTCGACATCGAGCTTTGGTACACCAACACCTCCATATTTGTTGATTGTGCTCATACATGTCATGCTCGATGGACTTATCATACTCACCACAGGTTTGCAACCCATGCATGGATTGACTCACATTATGCTTGTCTTGTTGCATCTATTTCCATGTCATCCATGATATATGAGCTTGTGCACTTCCTTAGCAAATTTGTTGTGATCTTCCTTGATGGCATATTCATACATCATGATCATATTGTCAACCATCAATTGCATGATAGCTTAAACATATTGAGCATCCATTGCCATATTCATGCTATTGATAAACCGTCTCACTATGACATCATTTTGCACCATGGTTGCATTGATCATATTTACAACACATTTGTGTGCACAATGATTGCATTTCCTCACATGAATGCTTTGCATCTCATTATAGATCATCTTGATAAGCTTCATGCGCTTTGTCACGACCAATCTTGTCGCACAGACTCATTCTTGCATGATGTACACTTTGTGTGCACTAACCATTGTATTTCCGAGTGTTGCTTGTGTTTGCTCTTTTTGCATGTCTATCACTCCGGCGACACCTTGGACTACTTGGATTGTGCAATGCCTTCAACGATGTCCAACTACAAGTCTGTACACGACAACTGTTTCCATGGTGATGAGGATCACGATCTGAGGTCGGATCTTTCCCAAGGGGGGGGGGGAGATGATGCGGAGCATCACACGTTCATCCCCATGTACACTCCCACTACTCTCCAAGCCCCAAGTGGACATATGACGAGACCTCGAACAAACGCCATTCGACACAAGGTGAACTCGCTCCTCTCCGAACCTTCACTTCCCACATGTGAGACATGGTTACTACCTCAAATATATGTGCTATGCATGACCAGGAACAAGGAGGAAGACCATGGACAAGACGGCGAGGACACCAAGTACAAGGACCAAGAGAAGAAGCTGCCCGAAGCTACAGCGGCCGGACGTCCGACCAGGACCGGACGTCCAACGACTCCCAGGCTCCGGACGATCGGCCACCTCCGGACGTCCGAGACTTCCCCACCAGAACCAAAACTACGGATATCCGACGAAGACAGGACGTCCGTGCATCAGGCAACAGAATGATATCTACGAACATCCGAAGACCTACGGACGTCCAGACCTTCCCGAGCCTCCGGACGACCGGAACCCACCGGACGTCCAACGCCTGTCTGCGCACAGTGTATTGGACCGAGTCCATGTATCCCCCACTTACCCCTTCGTGGCCCTTGACTATATATACTCGTCCACCTCCTCCTAGTTAGGGTAGCATTGGTTTAGCTCATATTTTGTGTGAGAGCCTTGCTCACCCAGTTGGTTACTTCTCCTTGGAGCTCACGACCTCTTCGGAGAAGATCCCCCAAGCGGATTCAAGACCCCTTTCTAGGGAAGACTATCAAGGCCTCCGTACGGAGAAGAACGGTTCCTTTGTATCCTTACCTTTGTTGATTGTGGATCATATGTTACTCTATGTTGTCGGTGATCTAGCACTCGTGTGATTGATTCCTTGTTGGTTTAGTGATTCTCTCTCTTGTTCTCCCCGTGTTTCCCCTTTGTGCTTCCGCATGTTCTTCATGAATCCCCGTAGGATCCCCTCCAAACGTGAAAGATCGTCCATGTAGGGTTCCACTCTACATCATTATCTTTTATGCATCTTATTTTGCTTAGTACGGCGGTAGCATTATAAGATGATCCCTTACTAAATTTCAAGGTACAAGTGTTCTCCCTGAGTATACACCGTTGCTACAGTTCGTCATGCCGAGATACCACATGATGATCGGGTGTGATAAGCTCTACGTTCACATACAACAGGTGCAAGCTAGTTTTGCACACGCAGAATACTCGGGTTAAACTTGACGAGCCTAGCATATGCACATATGGCCTCGGAACACTGAGACCGAAAGGTCGAACGTGAATCTTATAGTAGATATGATTAACATAGCGATGTTCACCATTTAAAACTACTCCATCTCACGTGATGATCGGACATGGTTTAGTTGATTTGGATCACGTGATCATTTAGATGACTAGAGGGATGGCTATCTAAGTGGGAGTTCTTAACTAATTTGATTAATTAACTTTAATTTATCATGAACTTAGTCCTGATAGTTATTTTGCATGTCTATGTTATTGTAGATCAATGGCCCATGCTACCGTTCCTTTGAATTTTAATGCGTTCCTAGAGAAATCTAAGTTGAAAGATGATGGCAGCAACTACACGAACTGGGTCTGCAACTTGAGGATTATCCTCATTGCTGCACAAAAGAATTACGTCCTGGAAGCACCGCTGGGTGCCAGGCTTGCTGCAGATGCTACTGATGACGTTAAGAACGTCTGGCAGAGCAAAGCTGATGACTACTCGATAGTTCAGTGTGCCATGCTTTACGGCTTAGAACCGGAACTTCAAAGACGTTTTGAACATCATGGAGCATATGAGATGTTCTAGGAGTTGAAGTTAATATTACAAGCAAATGCCCAAGCTGAGAGATATGAAGTCTCCAACAAGTTTTACAACTGCAAAATGGAGGAGAATAGTTCTGTCAATGAACACATACTCAGAATGTCTGGGTACCATAACCACTTGACTCAGCTGGGAGTTAATCTTCCTAATGATAGTGTCATTGACAGAGTTCTTCAATCACTGCCACCAAGCTATAAAGGCTTTGTGATGAACTATAATATGCAAGGGATGAACAAAACTATTCCCGAGCTCTTCGCGATGCTAAAGGTTGCGGAGGTAGAAATCAAGAAGGACCATCAAGTGTTGATGGTCAACAAGACCACTAGTTTCAAGAAAAAGGGCAAAGGGAAGAAAGGGAACTTCAAGAAGAACGGCAAGAAAAGTTGCTACTCAAGAGAAGAAACCCAAGTCTGGACCTAAGCCTGAAACTGAGTGCTCCTACTGCAAAGGGACTGGTCACTGGAAGTGGAACTGCCCCAAGTATTTGGCGGATAAGAAGGATGGCAAACTGAAAGGTATATTTGATATACATGTTATTGATGTGTACCTTCCTAATGCTCGTAGTAGCGCCTGGGTATTTGATACTGGTTTTGTTGCTCATATTTGCAACTCGAAACAGGGGCTACAGATTAAACAAAGATTGGCTAAGGACGAGGTGACGATGCGCCTGGGAAATGGTTCCAAGGTCGATGTGATTGCCATAGGCACGCTACCTCTACATCTACCTTCGGGATTAGTTTTAGACCTGAATAATTGTTATTTGGTGCCAGCGTTGAGCATGAACATTATATCTGGATCTTGTTTGACGTGAGACGGTTATTCATTTAAATCAGAGAATAATGGTTGTTTTATTTATATGAGTAATATCTTTTATGGTCATGCACCCTTGCTGAGTGGTCTATTTTTGTTGAATCTCGATAGTGATGAAACACATTCATAATATTGAAGCCAAAAGATGCAAAGTTGATAATGATAGTGCAACTTATTTGTGGCACTGCCGTTTGGGTCATATTGGTGTAAAGTGCATGAAGAAACTCCATACCGATGGACTTTTGGAATCACTTGATTATGAATCACTTGGTGCTTGCGAACCGTGCCTTATGGGCAAGATGACTAAAACTCTGTTCTCCGGAACAACGGAACGAGCTACTGACTTATTGGAAATAATACATACTGATGTATGCGGTCCAATGAGTGTTGAGACTCGTGGCAGGTACCGTTATTTTCTTACCTTCACAGATGATTTGAGCAGATATGGTTGTATCTACTTAATGAAGCATAAGTCTGAGACATTTAAAAAGTTCAAAGAATTTCAGAGTGAAGTGGAAAATCATTGTAACAAGAAAATAAAATTTCTATGATCTGATCGTGGAGGAGAATATTTGAGTTACGAGTTTGGTCTTCATTTGAAACAACATGGGATAGTTTCACAGTTAACGCCACCTGGAACACCTCAACGAAATGGTGTGTCCGAACGTTGTAACCGTACTTTATTGGATATGGTGTGATCTATGATGTCTCTTACTGATTTACCGCTATAGATTGGGGTTATACTTTAGAGACGGCTGCATTCACTTTAAATAGGGCACTATCAAAATACGTTGAGACGGCGCCTTATTAACTGTGGTTTGGCAAGAAACCAAAGTTGTCGCTTCTTAAAGTGTGGGGGCTTCGATGCTTATGTGAAAAAGCTTCAACCTGATAAGCTCGAACCCAAGTCGGAGAAGTGTGTCTTCATAGGATACCCAAAGGAACCTGTTGGGTACACCTTCTATCACAGATCCGAATGCAAGATCTTTGTTGCTAAAAATGGATCCTTTCTAGAGAAGGAGTTTCTCTCGAAAGAAGTGAGTGGGAGGAAAGTAGAACTTGATGAGGTAATTGTACCTTCTCCCTTAATGGATAGTAGTTCATCACAAAAATCAGTTCCTGTGATTCCTACACCAATTAGTGAGGAAGCTAATGATGATGATCATGAAACTTCAGATCAAGTTACTACCAAACCT
Organism: Triticum dicoccoides; assembly: GCF_002162155.2. NCBI lineage: Eukaryota > Viridiplantae > Streptophyta > Magnoliopsida > Poales > Poaceae > Triticum > Triticum dicoccoides. Next base: position 462,816,085 of record NC_041385.1, on the reverse strand, counting down.
CGTAGGTCTTCCAGAGTGAGATCCGCACCAGAGTGGTACGGTAATCCTGTTCTGGAAGTCATGTTACTAGACCATGGTGAACCTATGAATGAAGGAAATATGCCCTAGAGGCAATAATAAAGTTATTATTTATTTCCTTAATTCATGATAAATTTTTATTATTCATGCTAGAATTGTATTAACTGGAAACTTAGTACATGTGTGAATACATAGACAAAACTTATAGTCCCTAGTATGCCTCTACTTGACTAGCTCGTTAATCAAAGATGGTTATGTTTCCTATCCATAGACAAGTGTTGTCATTTGATGAACGGGATCACATCATTAGGAGAATGATGTGATGGACATGACCCATCCGTTAGCTTAGCATTATGATCGTGTCAGTTTCATTGCTACTGCTCTCCTCATGACTTATACATGTTCCTTAGACTATGAGATTATGCAACTCCCGAATACCGGAGGAACACTTTGTGTGCTACCAAACATCACAACGTAAATGGGTGATTATAAAGGTGCTATACAGGTGTCTCTGAAGGTGTTTGTTGGGTTGGCATAGATCAAGATTAGGATTTGTCACTCCGTGTTTTGGAGAGGTATCTCTGGGCCCTCTCGGTAATACTCATCACTATAAGCCTTGCAAGCATTGTGACTAATGAGTTAGTTATGGGATGAAGTATTACGGAACGAGTAAAGAGACTTGCCGGTAACGAGATTTAACTAGGTATTGAGATACTGACGATCGAATCTCAGGCAAGTAACATCCCAATGACAAAGGGAACAATGTATGTTGTTATGCGGTTTGACCGACAAAGATCTTCGTAGATTATGTAGGAGCCAATATGAGCATTCAGGTTCCGCTATTGGTTATTGACCAGAGATGTGTCTCAGTCATGTCTACATAGTTCTCGAACCCGTAGAGTTGGGGATATAACTATTAGGTATGACCCGCCCAGGAGGGGCCGGGTTATACCCATGGCGATTCATCATCATGAAGCCCACGAAGATGTTCTGAAGATGACGTTTTAGTTAAAGGGCTGAAGGCCCAAAGGCGGCTTAAGGCCCGTAGAGATAAACCGCCATATATGTATGACATGTAATTTAAGGCAAGAATAGATAGTCACTGAGCCGGACACTGTTTATGAGCCGGCCAATACTCTGTAAGCCGCCGGGCGTCAACCTTTGTATATAAAGGGATGACCCGGCGGCGGTTCAGGACGAGAAACAAGAGATCGAAAGCTAGGTCAAGCGAATTTGCTCCCTGTTAATCAAGACATAAGCAATACCACCTCAAACTGGATTAGGCCTTTACCTTCACCGCAAGGGGCGAACCAGTATAAACTCCCATGTCATTTGTCCTGTTTAACCCCTTTAAGCTTCCTAGTTGTGATGGCTCCATGACTAAGTCCTTCTGCTAGGACATCTGCCGTGACCTTTCCATGATAGTGGGCACACACCGTGGGGCCAGCGCATGGTGAATTTGAGTTCTTAAAGGGCAGCTTCGAAGGGCTCAAGGGATACGCCGTGGGCCGGATGACCAAGAGTCATCGCGGCAACCTCTACGTCGACGACGCAAGCTGGGGCCCGAGGCCGACTCAATTGAGTACGGGTACCGGGTCCCCTTAGGTGGAATCCACGTCTTCATCGGCAAGATCGGCGAACTGGGCCCTGAGCCGGACATCTGCACCGACATCATCGAGACGGCTCAGCGTGCGAGACCTGCCCGAGTTCAGCCCGCAGTGAAGCGTGCCTTGATGGCATGCATCCATGGAGTGGAATGTTCTGAAGGATCTATGTCTGGCGGTGAGACGGCCATCTACTCTGATGGTGAGTTGTCCACAGGTGAGACTGATTCGTTGTATCAACTGCTAGATGGCGGGCTTGGGGGCTATTCCGATGGCAATAGTATTCCGGACCCCTATAAGCCGCCAAATAGAGTCAGGATCTTCATGGCTGGCACGCAACCTGGGCAAAACTCTACGGCTGCGGCAGCAATGACTTCGGGGTTAGCAGCGGTGACGCAACCAGGGCAGGAGGCCCTGTGCGCCCGTCGGCTCATGTTTTGATGGCTTTAAGGGATAAATTGACGACTTGCTAACAGTCGTGGTAAACCCAGCGAATCAAGCTCAGCATGATGCGGAGGTGGCACAATTACGTGAGGAAGTAGCACAAGCTAAGGAAGACCTAGCGGCACAGGACGTCAGGATGGTCGCAAAACAGGCTGCTTTGGATGCTCAGGCCCAGCGGATTCAGTCAGAGGCTTTCTGGCTTACGATGGATCAGAACGCATCAAATGAGATCATGAGGAGAAGGCACCAGTCCCGTTTTCCTATGGTTTATGAGCCTAGAAACCTCTTCCGCACGCCAGGCGTAGGGCCTAGTAACCCGCCGGAGATAAACCGGGCTGCGGCGCCCGGGGTAGGAACGTCGGTTCAGCCACGCGTGACGGAACCCCCTCGTCTGAATACCGCTCCGCCTCAGCATGTACCGACGCCACCGGGTCACTATTCTAATCCATTGGAGTACATGATTGTTGTGGCAGCACGATTGGTGGCTCTCCTAGTGGATGACTACTCTCCAACGGCGGTTGAAACACGAAGGGTCAGAGAACTTATTCAGATGGCCTTGGCGCAGCAGGAGGCATACTCTCATAGTCGAGACAGGATTCACTCAACCCCTTGTGCAAGCCAGAGGCGGAGTTATAGCAGGCACATGGACTCATCGACCGTTTCAAGCAATGCCCAGCGCCGTGACCAGCCACGCGGGCATGACCCGGCACGGGATGGAGCTCTTAACTTGCTTGATCAGGACATAGTGTGTCAACCAGCTGAGCAGGTGGCTCAACAGGCGGCTCACCAGCCCCTTCCGTTTTATCCGACGACTTCAATTGAGGCAGGCGTGACCTCTAGGTCTATAGGTGTACCCTGTTTGGTGCCGGCTCTGCGTAGTGAGCATTTGCCCAAGGATATCAAAGGACCTCGAAAGGTGCCTAATTACACAACCGACTTACCCCCTAAGGCGTGGATTGAAAGTTATGAGATGGCCATGGAGCTACTGGAGGTCAGTGACACTGCATTTGCCAAATACTTCACCATGATGCTGGATGGAACGCCCCGTACTTGGTTAAAGGGGTTGCCTGCCAACTCCATCGTGTCATGGGAAGAGTTGAAGGCCCGGTTTATTCTGAACTTTAAAGACACATGCAAACATCCCATGTCGATTGTGGACTTGACTAATTGCAAGCAAGAGGAGGGTGAATCCTTGACCCATTGGGTGCGCCGGGTCAAATCTATCATACATTCATCCGATAACATGAACGTCGGCTCTGCGGTCTTAATGTTGGAGAAAAATTGTCGTTTTTACCTCTTAAACAGAAGCTGAGGAGGCTCAAGCGCGACTGCAATGACATGGGCCAGTTGATGGCGGCTCTAGTTAAATATGCCAACTCTGATAGTACCAAGGATCCCGAGTCTGACGACAAGAAGACAGGGAAGGAAAAGAAGAACGGCAATGCTAAGGGTCCGCAGCCTAACCCGGCAAATCAGGGGGGCAATGGTAAACGCAAGGCTGATGGTAGCTCGGAGTTTGTGGCTAACACCAATGCGCAGGGCAACAATCAACGTCGTAAGGGGAGGCCACCTCCTCGGACTGGCGGATCAGGCCCTACTCTTGAGCAGTTGCTGAATGAGCCATGTCCAATACATGGCTCGCAGGGGAAGCTAGCCACTCACCTTTGGAAAGATTGTACGATTATGAAGGCTATCAAAAATTCCAACATGTTTGACAGCGATCAAGGGCCGGGAGGCGGCTCAGGTGGTGGCGGTTCCCAAGGTCGAGGTTATGGAGGTGGCGGTTCTAATTTCGACTTCCAGGGCCACCAAAATAATCACGGCGGATATAGCCAAGGTAGCCAGGGTGGTTACAACCAGCAATCTGGCCAGGGGGTCAGCAACAATAGCAATCCGGATATCAAAGTCATCCAAAGCAGTTGAACAACGGGCAGTACCACGTTTTCACCACAAGTTTGTTCAAACGGGACTAGAAGCATCACAAGAGGGCTGTGAATGCCGTTGAGCCGGCAGTTCCCCAATACTTGCGATGGTCCGAGCAACCCATTATGTGGAGCCGGGAGGATCACCCGCCCCGGGTTGATAATCTGGGTCACTTAGCTTTGGTGGTGGCGCCTCAAGTTGGTGGATACAAGTTTACTAAGGTACTCATGGATGGAGGTAGCATCATTAATATCCTTTATTATGTGACTTTCTGTCGCATGGGGTTAACTGACAAAAATCTTAAGACATCCAATATTGTCTTCCGCGGAGTGGTGCCCGGTAAGTCGGCATACCCAGTTGGCATGATTGAACTGGAAGTAGCATTTGGAGATGAGCACGACTCCAGGTCTGAGAAGTTAACTTTTGAAGTGGTCAAGATCAGAAGCCCGTACCACGCTTTGTTTGGACAGCCGGCTTATGCCAAGTTCATGGCACAGCCGTGTTATGTTTATCTGCAGCTCGAGATGCTGGGTTACAAAGGGACCATCACAGTACATGGAAGTCGGAAGATAGACTTGGAGTGTGAAGAAGGTGGCGCGGCTTATGCTGAGTCGGTCCGTGCAGCGGAAGAGTTGAAATTTTACAAGGATAATGTTGACCCGGCTAATATGACGTGTTTGAAGAAGCCAACTACGGAGCATGACCCGGTGATGAAGTTTAAATCGGTCGATGACACCAAGCTTGTTGATTTTGTTCCTAGTGACTCATCCAAGCAGTTCAGTATCAGTGCTAATCTGAATCCCAAATAGGAAAGCGCGCTCATCGAGTTCATTCGTGAGAACAGGGACATCTTTGCATGGAAACCTTCTGACATGCCGGGTGTACCGGGGAAAGTTGCTGAGCACACTCTCAATATTGATCCAAACTTTAAGCCGGCCAAGAAATTCCTTCGTCGCTTCAATGAGGAGAGGCGTAAGGCCATTGGTGAAGAGGTGGCTGTCGGTGTCAAAACCGGCGGATCTCGGGTAGGGGGTCCCGAACTATGCGTCTAAGGCTAATGGTAACAGGAGGCGGAGGACACGATGTTTACCCAGGTTCGGGCCCTCTCGATGGAGGTAATACCCTACTTCCTGCTTGATTGATCTTGATGATATGAGTATTACAAGAGTTGATCTACCACGAGATCGTAGAGGCTAAACCCTAAAAGCTAGCCTATGATATGATTGTTGTTGTCTTACGGACTAAACCCTTCAGTTTACATAGACACCGGAGGGGGCTAGGGTTACACAGAGTCGGTTACAGAGAAGGAGATCTATACATCCGAATTGCCAAGCTTGCCTTCCACGCAAAGGAGAGTCCCATCCGGACACGGGACGAAGTCTTCAATCTTGTATCTTCATAGTGCAACAGTCTGGCCAAAGTATATAGTTCGACTGTCCGAATACCCCATAATCCAAGACTCCCTCAGTAGCCCCTGAACCAGGCTTCAATGATGATGAGTCCGGCGCGCAGATTGTCTTCGCTATTGCAAGGCGGTTTCCTTCTCCGCATACTCCATAGAAGATTTTGAACACGAGAGTCGTGTCCGGCTCTACAAAACAAGTTCCACATACCATCGTAGAGAGAATAATATTCCACAAATCTAATCTGCTGACAACTTTTCGTAGCGTGACACCACGCCATGGCCCGGTCATTATCCGAACCGTTTTTTTCACAACCAGCTACTGCACATATTGCGAGGCGGTTTTCTTGGTACGTCTTGTCAAAGCAGAGATCGTGTCCCCTTATTGCGGGATTCTCATAAATACGGGCATGGGTAACCCAACCGTGTTTGTTAATATGACTCTTCAAATTTAGGCAAGTTCCAAATGGTCACGCGGGGGACGCTTGATATTCATCACCTTTATAAAGGAATCAAGGCCTGTCCTTATCTTCCCACGCTCTATCCTTACTCCTCCCCTACCTCGAGTTCCAACACCCAAGGCTCAGCCTTAAGCGCTTTAGACCTTCAATCATGTCCAGATCCAACCTTCAAGGCCGATGGATGGCCTCCTCCGTCACAGAGGAGGACATCAAGAAGCTTAGGGGATCCAGGTATCTGACCGCTGACATCCTACATAGGCTGCCTGCTCAAGGGCATGTCATCCCCACTCCCAAACCCAACGAGAGTGTCGTATTTGTTTCCCACTTCCTCCGAGGGTTAGGCTTTAGTCTTGATCCCTTTGTTAGAGGGCTCATGTTCTATTACGGGCTAGACTTTCTTGATCTAGCTCCGGACTCCATTCTTCACATCTCGTCGTTTATCGTCGTGTGTGAAGCCTTCCTTCGCATTACCCCACACTTTGGTTTATGGCTTAAGACCTTCAGTGTGACACCGAAGATGATCGATGGGCGTCACGTGGAGTGCGGAGGCGCTGTAATAAGCAAGGGCATTGATGCCCCATGGCCAAAGGGTTCCTTCCCGGAGGTGTCCGACTTATGGCAACGGGAGTGGTTCTACATCACCGCTCCTCGAGGCACAAAGTGGGCGGCCGCCCCTGCCTTCCGCTCAGGCCCTCTGCCTCAACTGGCATCATGGGTCAACAAGGGACTGGACTGGGGGCCTACTAATGATGTACCGACATTGCAGAGCCGCATTCGGGATCTTCTTGAGAGGGATGTCAGCGTCATCAAAATAATTCAAGTAATGCTAGTTCTCGGGTCCTGCCGTGCAAACGTCGACCTCTTCGGATGTGGGAGTTCAACCCAGAAGGACCGCGAACCATTCGGCACTTCTTCGGCATGACGCTCGAAGGGATGTATAGGTTATTCTTCGGATCACGAACAAAGTGTTCGGACACCAGTGAGGATGCGGGCTTGAACTGCAATCGTCCAGATACCCAAGTAAGTAACTCCGCAACCGAACACGCTCTTCATGCTTTATCATAACATTATTCTGAGAACTATTGCGGCCAGGCTTGGCTAAAAAAGGCGGAGAGGATCAGGTGTCCGTCCCCTCTTCCCGAAGGCTCGCTGAACCCCGTGCTAACCAGGATGCTCGAGCGCGCACCTTATCAAGTGCCATCAGGAGAAGACGAAGGGAGGCATAGAGAAGCCGAGAGCGAGCTTCACACTTTATACATCCAACCCGGGGGAATTGATGTCTCCATGAAGGAGGATAATAGGGGAGGTGAATCTAAAGTTCCCTCCCCCCGCGGGAAGAAAAGGGCCGCCTCCGAAGACTTGGAAGCGGAGGTGTCCAAACAAGGGAAGAAACCTTTGCCAGGGAGCCCTGCCCTAGAGGGAATCCTCATTGCACAACACCCACGAACGGGCCAGCCCTCCACCAAGCTGTAAGTAAATGAAAAGTGCTTCGATAAATATATCCTGCTTTTATCTCTGAGAATAACAACCGAGACTTGTCTTGCAGTCCGGATCGCAGCCCTTCTCAACAGAGTTCGTCTTCGGGGGATCTTCTTCCGGAGATGATGGAGAGCGAAACGCCTCCTCCTGCCTCCCCGCCTCATGGGGCGGACGATCCTGATGTGTCGTCATGGAGGATTTCTCCTAATCCGCCAAGGCCAGAAGCTAACTCTTCGGCCGCCCGAAGTCTGGAGTATTCGGCCCCCAAGGGGAACAACAGAAAGAGTCCAGAACCGTTCGGTGCACAGCCGGATACACTGATGGGTCTTTTGGAGCAAGCAGCTATCTCAGAGGTGCACCGTACCTTGATGGGTATGGTGTTTGAGAGGATTTCATCCGCCAAAAGCGGGTTAAATGAAGATTTTACGAGCCTGCTCAAAGGCTTTGAGGTACGCGAAGTAATATGCAAACTTTCCGCTGTACCGCACACGCTAGGTGTGCTCCATACGGATAGTAGCCCCTGAGACCCTGGTTGCTAGCCTGAGGCGGCAAACAGAGGATCATAATCCCAGGTAATGACCACACTGCTTTTATGTGCAGGCGGCTAAGGGTCCGGCGGTTGACCGGACTGCTGAATTCACCAAACTGAGGCGACAGCTTGATGTGGCGGATGCTGACATCGCGCTTGTGAACAAGCGGCTTGACGAGGCACAGGGTATGTGTTTTCTCTTTTTCTTGTACTATCAGCAAATACTAAGAGGAGCATGACGCTAGTATCTATAATATGATGTGGCTACAGATGGAGCTGCTGCCGTGGAGGCCCTTAGGGCGGAACTTGCTCTAGCCAAGGAACAAGCCAGGAGAAGTGATGCGGCTGCCATAAAGGCGGTCAAGGAGTTAAAATCCGAATAGGCTGCTCATCGCCAAAGCAAACATAAGGTTGCCAAGATGGCTATTGAGCTGAAAGATGCTGCCGACCGCTATGAGCTCCTTGAAAGGGAAAACCAAGCGAAAGCGGCTGACCTGAAGAAGGCCTTGGAAGCAGCCAAAGAAACGCGCTCTGAAATCAGGGCTGCACAGGAGGAGCTTCGTCAAGCCAGAGATATCACGGCTAGGAAGCCCTTTCTATTGTGGACGAAGTTCGGAGATCCGAAGTATGCCCCTCTAGATCAATTATGGAGTGCTGAGGACGCATACTTGGACTTGGCCAAGAGTGCTGCTGATGCGACTAAATATTTCAAAGATCAAAAAGATCATGAGGTAGAACGGTTGTTCTGGTTGCAATTCAGTGCTCCAAAGCGTCCGCTGCTATTAAACGAACAAATGGCCGAATGGGCCGAGCTCCATAGGTTATCCGGGCTTGCCATGAGGTCTGTCGTGGATCATCTTTGGCCGAAGGGACCAAGGCCGGACAATTATTTTGGTTTAGTGCAACAATTCCTTGGCGTTGTGTCGCATATTGACACTGTGAAGAGGTCAGCGTGCATAGAGGGTGCGCGGATGGCTCTTGCCCGTGTGAAGACACGCTGGGCAGGGATGGAAGCCACCGCTAATGTGACCTTTTTTGAGGAAGTCCTAGAAGGTGCCCGTTTAATAGGGGTTCAGTGCTCGAAGAGTATCATGTTTGAGTGACATGTAACTCAATTGTAAAAACAATGCTATTTTGATTATAAAGGCTATGTTTATACTTCTGCCCAAAAGTATTGTAATGCCTCCTGTGCGGCTGTTTATGTATGTATATAACCTAAAAGATAGCAGTCATCGGCTTCAGCCCCCACGCATATAATGCGGGGGTGTTCGTTAAAGCGCATAATCACACTTGATCCAACGTCTTGGTCCATTAAGGAGGTGATAGCGCGGCGAACCAGGCAACCGGACTATATAGCTGTAACACTTTCACTTAGCCATAGGAGTTTGACGGCGGGGCTACGATATAGCCCCTGGTATTTCCGCGTTCATCCAAATAGGTGCGCGTATGTACATGACCGGGAAACCGGTCCTTTGTTAAGGCGGAGGAATCCCGTAGATTTTGCTAGGTCATCGAGTGGTTTACCAGTCTCTCGTTGTATCATGATAGTCAGTTTTTGGCTTTCTCTACTGAGGTGCTCATCCGGAATAACCAGGGTACAATCGCAGTAGTTCTCCTTTGGCCGCCTTAGCCGATAAAACGGAACGTAAGGTAGCAAAACCCAGGAGCCGGGCAAACCCAACATTTGACCAAAGACATGATTCGGAGGTGATGCATATAAGGTCTAACTCGCGACGCCGAACACTCCCTAAGGTATTCGGACTTTTACAACATATACTGGGTTGAGTAACACCCTCGATAATGAGCCCTGAATTTCCAGATACATGCATGGCTCTAGCGTGCCGAAATGCCAATAACGCCAGCATCCCTCCAGATTGTGTTAAGTATCCGGAGGGTATGAAGCAACGAAAGACAGTAAAAAAGGTTTATGCAGGGTCTTAATCTAAAAAGAAACTTCTGAATGGGGCCCTGCTGCACGTCTGCGCCTGTGTCTCCGTTGTGATGTATCCTGGATGGGTGTGGCATGATGATCATCTGTAAAAGAGGAAATACCAAGGTAAAAGAATCTGGTGTAATCGTGTGAAGAGTCGGTTATTCTTGATGAACCATAAAAATGCCATTTATTATTATATTAATAGGGTCAAGCCGAACTATGGGTATCTTATATTTTTGCGAGTAGCCCCTAGCACCACCTATGGGGTATATCTATCAACCCAAGTTCAGGTTCATCTGAGCTGTTACATCTGGTGGGGCACCGGACTCACCTAACCGTGTCCGTGGTCCTGAGACCGACCGTTTATTCTGGTTGGAGGGGCCACTCAATGTTCGGCTGCTAGAGCCACCACATATTCTTCCGCACGTAAGGAACGCTCTTTATTTCCGTTAACTGTGATAACGCCACGTGGACCGGGCATCTTGAGTTTAAGGTGGGCATAGTGCGGGATTGCGTTAAAGCGAGCGAAGGCCACTCTTCCGATTAGTGCGTGATAGCCGCTTCGGAATGGAGCAATGTCAAAGATTAATTCTTCACTTCTGAAGTTGTCGGGAGAACCGAATATAACCTCTAGTACCAGAGAGCCCGTGCAGCGGGCCTCAACACCTGGTATTACTCCTTTAAAGGTAGTATTACTTTGGATGATTCTTGACGGGTCTATCCCCATTTTGCGGACGGTGTTCTGATATATCAGGTTAAGACTACTGCCGCCGTCCATAAGGACTCGGGGTGAGATGGTATCCATCGATTATTGGGTCGAGCACCAAAGCACCCGATCCTCCGTGACGGATACTAGTCAGATGATCCTTGCGATCAAAGGTGATCGGGCAGGCCAACCAGGTTTTGAATTTGGGGGCGACGGGCTCTACAGCATATACGTCTCAGAGTGCGCGTTTGCGCCTTCTCTTTGGAATGTGAGTTGCATAAATCATGTTCACTGTTTTGACTGCTGGTGGGAATTTTTTCTGTCCCCCAGTGTTCGGCTGGCGAGGCTCATCCTCGTCTTCACTTGGCGTCTCCCTCCCCTTCTGTTCGGCATTTAGCTTGCCGGCCTGCTTGAAAACCCAGCACTCTATGTGGGTGTGGTTTGCATGTTTTTTGGGGGTGCCATGAATCTGAAATAGCTTGTCTAGAATCTTATTTAGGCTGGATAGTTCATCTCTTATGCCTTTAAATGGCTTCTTCCGTTGACCGGGCGGAGAGCCCCTGAATCCGGCATTGACCGCCATATTATCTGGGTTGTCGTCATTGTTCCGACGCTTGTCTTTATTGTGTCGCGGCTTCCCGTTGCCATCCCTGACTTCGGATGTGCCTAGGTCGCTGGTGCCGCTACAGGCCAACCAGCTATCCTCACCTGCGCAAAAGCGGGTCATAAGGCTTTATGGGCTGCCATTGTCCTTGGCTTTTCTTGGCCGAGGTGTCTGGCGAGCCATTCGTCTCGGATACTGTGCTTGAAACCCGCTAAGGCTTCGGCATCCGGACAGTCGACTATTTGATTCTTCTTGGTGAGAAATTTGTTCCAAAGCTTATGGGCTGACTCTCCGAGTTGTTGGATTACGTGACTTAAATCGTCTGCATCCGGAGGTTGGAAATAAGTCCCTTGAAAATTGGCCCTGAAAGCATCCTCAAGTTCCTCCCAACTTCCAATTGAGTTTTCAGGAAGGCTTTTCAACCAATGTCGAGTTGGTCCTTTTAACTTGAGGGGCAAGTATTTAATGGCATGGAGATCGTCTCCGCGAGCCATGTGGATATCAAGGATAAAATCCTCTATCCAGACCCCAAGGTCTGTTTTTCCGTCGTATGCCTCTATATTCATGGGTTTAAGTCCCTCTGGAAATTCATGATCCAGCACCTCATCGGTGAAGCACAGGGGGTGAGTGGCACCCCTATATTTGGATGTGTCATGGCATGCTGTCGACGGTTGTTGTGTTCGGTGTTGATTCTGAGCTGTTATTAGATCAGGGCGATTGTTTTGGTGGTTGTGATCCTGCGTCGGAGCACGTTTTCTAGATCCGTAAATGGACCTGGCCACACCGGATTTTTTGTCCAGGAGGTCACATAAATCGTGTTTTGACTTGTGTGTGGTGCCGTTAGCCGTCCTATCGCATCCACGGGGTGGTTGGTCCGGGTGATCGGCCGTATTATTGTTCGGCAGAATGGGCTCTAGGGCCTCATCGTCGAATTCGGGCAGCAGCTTGCGCTTTGGGTAGCTCTTTGTGTGGCGATCGTGGCCATATTTTTCTTCAGTGTCGAGCACTTTGTTCCATCTGTGGTTGAGTGTATCCTGCGCGGCCTTAAGCCTTTGCTTCTGCTTCTTCAAGCTCCTCGCGGTGGCAATAAGCCTTCGGTGGAGGTTCTCTTGTTCCAAGTGTTTTTCCGGGATATTGAGTGTATCATCGTCCGGACTGTTCTCCTCTTCGGAGACGGTTTGATGAGTTTTACCCTCGGGATCGCCGTTGTCGTACATCGCATCCGAACTGTGTTCATCGTCCCCTGGCTTATCCTACTCCATCGCTGGGTCCATGGGGTCGTCATTTCCTTTGGACTCAACCGGGGTGTTGTTCTTTCTTGTGCTGTCATCGCTGTTTTTGCTGTGGCGGGATTTGGGGAGGCGCCTACATCGTCGCTTTGGTTTCTGCTCGAGGGGGTTATCCTTTGTTGCATTCTTCCATTCCTTGCTGTTGTTTTCTTTGGGTGTGCCCACCATATATACATCGTATGATGAGGTGGCTATCTAGCGCCCCGTGGGCGGTGGTTCCCGTTCATCTCCGGCATCGTCGTCCATACCATTGATATCTTTGGAGTCGAAATCAAGCGTGTCGGTTAAGTCATCGACAGTGGCTATTAAGTGGGTGGTGGGTGGGGAACGAATTTCTTCGTCGTCCGCTTCCCACTCGAGCTGGACATAGTTCGACCAAGGGTCTCCTGACAAGGAGAGAGACTTTAACGAATTCAACACATGACCCAAGGGTGAGTGCTGAAAGATATCCGCGGAGCTGAACTTCATGACCGGTGCCCAATCAGATTCGGTAGGCACGGGCGTATGCGGTTTGGATCCTGTAGCCGGAGTCGAGTCTGAGGGTCCGATGATACCAGCCTCATAGGAGGTAGGATCAGTTTTCGGCTCCAACGACGATGAGTGTGCTGTATCCGTGACGGGGTCTATCCACCCGTCCTCGGATGGCACGATTTGCTCCGGCCTGATTCCCGGAGCAGCCACAGGCGCGATTACTCGAATATTGTCCGATGGCAGATCTAAGTCATGCTCGTCGTGATTGTTTGGCGCACCTGACATGGGCTTGAATCCGTCAAACATCAAGTCTCCGCGGATATCGGTAGTCTAATTCAAGCTTCCAAACCAGACCTGATGGCCAGGGGCGTGGTTGTTGATCTGCTCCAGATGGCCAAGCGAGTTGTCCCGCAGTATGAAGCCACCGAATACAAAGATCTGTCCGGGGAGGAAAACCTCCCCCTGGACCGTGTCGTTGAAGATGATTGAAGGAGCCATCTAGCCTTATCACGACGGCAGAGTGGAACTCTCAATGAAAGCACCAATGTCGGTGTCAAAACTGGCGGATCTTGGGTAGGGGGTCCCGAACTGTGCGTCTAAGGCTAATGGTAACAGGAGGCAGGGGACACGATGTTTACCCAGGTTCGGGCCCTCTCGATGGAGGTAATACCCTACTTCCTGCTTGATTGATCTTGATGATATGAGTATTACAAGAGTTGATCTACCATGAGATCGTAGAGGCTAAACCCTAAAAGCTAACCTATGATATGATTGTTGTTGTCATACGGACTAAACCCTCCGGTTTATATAGACACCGGAGGAGGCTAGGTTTACACAGAGTCGGTTACAGAGAAGGAGACCAATACATCTGAATCGCCAAGCTTGCCTTCCATGCAAAGGAGAGTCCCATCCGGACACGGGATGAAGTCTTCAATCTTGTATCTTCATAGTCCAACAGTCCGGCCAAAGTATATAGTTTGGCTGTCCGAATACCCCCTAATCAAGGACTCCCTCAGTGGCCCGGCTCTTGACCACTGGGTTCATTGTTGAAGTGTTTCATCCTAAGTGGTTGGCTAACCCGGTGCTGGTGCTCAAGAAAAATGGCACTTGGCGTATGTGTGTGGATTACATGGACTTAAACAAGGCTTGTCCGGCTGATCCCTTTGCTCTCCCTCGTATTGATCAAATTATTTATGATACGGTGGGTTGTGAGCATTTGAGTTTTTTGGATGCTTACTCTGGTTATCATCAGATCAAGATGGCGGTTAAGGGCCAGGAGAAGACAACTTTTATTACTCCCTTTGGAGCCTTCTACTATGTATCAATGCCTTTTGGGATCAGGAGTGCCCAGGCGACTTACCAGCGCTGTTGTCGGTGTTCTGGGAACGGGGGTCCCCAGACTTGCCTGCCTGCGGCCTGCGGCGTGGCTCAAGGGGCGGCCCAGCATGGCCCATCTTCATCAGCACGAGCTCAAGACCCTCGCAAGGGGCCAAGCCTCGTGGGGTGGACGACAGGGAGCTTCCTCAGGCACGGCCTCGTCAGGCTGGCTCGCGAGGAGGCGGAGAGATCAAGGCGGGGTACCTCATGAGGTGCCCATGACGCAAGCCATGATGACCAAGGGCGCCAGGCGGGCGCCAGCCGGCGCAGTGTCCTCCTTTCCTCTTTGGTGCAAAGGGAGCAAGCGCAGGCAAGAGCATCAAGCAAAGGCATCCGTTTTGGTGCAACAAGACCAAGGCCATCGCAATGGCAGGAAGTCATTGTGGAGCCCAAGCCGGTGTCACCACTAGAGCCTTTGACAGGTGAGGACCAACTTTAGTCAGGATAAGTGTACTGGATGTTCCCCTTCAAAATGGCCAATTGTTGGCACCCTTCCCGCTCAATATTTGGGAAGAGGCCCAGGGCCTTTGCCTATAAATAGGACTAGCCACCCACAAGGTAGAGGCATCTAGAAATCAGTAGAAAGAGCGACTGAACTCCCCCTAGCAGTTCATCGCACCAGCCAAGAACAGACCCTCGCGAGGCTGTTCTTCCTTGTATTGTTCATCATAAGCCCAAGAGGCAATCCACCACACCACAAACTAGAGTAGGGTATTACACCACAATGGTGGCCTGAACTAGTATAAACCCTGTGTCTCTTGTGTTGTTCATTTCACAGCTTAGATCCTAGCGAGGCGGCGAGGTGCAGGTAGGTAGAGGGCGAGATCTCTGCACGCACCCCAGTGTTCGAACCTAGAGGGTCTGCCGGAACCCGAAATCCGACATTTGGCGCGCCATGTAGGGGTGCGCCGGAATTCGTCTTCCGATGCCCTGTTCTTCACCGACCATCGCATCCATGTCAGACGCTCGTCGGGCCCGCACCGAGCGCTGAGCCACTCTTGCTTATTGCGTCGCCCAGACAGCCCCCGTCGGCGGCCGCCCCCGCCAATCCCCGTCACCTGCCGTCAACGCCGCCACCGGCCCGGCGGGGAACAAGCAGCAAGCATCGTCCCAGCATCCGTCCATGAGGCAAGACGGCGGCACTGCTACTCCCTCACTCGCCCCAGCTGGTTCTTCATCCCGTGCACTCCGCACGCCCATGGAGGATCGAGCTGCGCTCATCGCGGCAAACGAGCTCCTGCGCTACCACCCAGTCGACGATGTCTACGAAGAGTGGCTCGACCGTGTAGCCGAGCTCGTCCGCGCCGCAGGGGGCTCCCCCGCGCCGTCCTTCTCGCTGCACCGCGCCCCGCCCTGCACGGGTGATGAAGCTCCGGGGGCGCCTCAGCCGCCTCCCCCTCAAGAAGGTGCCCTGGCCCCAAGGCGCGTGGCCCCTGGGCGGAACCCACTCCGTCCGACGTCAGCGCAGCAAGAGCAGAGTTGCCAAGAGGTCCGTCGCCCCCAAGAAGCTGCCCGAGTGCTCCCTGCTCCGGCCCGTCATGGCCACGCTCCTGTTCCAGCACGCCAAGACCCCGCGCTGCTCCCAGCTGCAGCGCATGGGGACCCGCAAGACCAAGCTCTTCATCACCAAAGGCCTCCCGTGGCCACAGCAGGCTGCCGCGCCTTCACCACAGAGCTGCGCAGCGTCGCGTGGCCCGGCAAGTTCAAGCCAAACCTGCCTCCTCGCTATGACGGCACGGCCGACCCTGCGGAGTTCCTCCAGCTCTACGAGCTAGGCATCGAAGCCGCCAACGGGGACGAGAAGGTCATGGCGAACTGGTTACCCATGGCACTCAAGGACGGGGCCCGCACCTGGCTCCTGAACTTGGCTCCTGGCACGATCTCCTCCTGGGACGAGATGCGCACCCGCTTCATCGCCAACTTCCAAGGTACTCGCGACCGGCCACCTGCCGTGAGCGACATGCGCCGCATCAAGCAGCAACCAGGGGTGACCCTGCAGAAGTACATCTACTGCTTCAACAACGCACGCCTCAAGATTCCCAAGGTGACCGAGGAGGCCATCATCTCAGCCTTCTTCAACGGTGTGCGTGACGTCAAGATGAAGGAGGAGCTGGCGGTGCATGAAGATCTGTGCACTTCCTTGGAGCTGTTCAACTTGGCGACCAAGTGCGCCAGGGCTGAGGAAGGGCGCCTTTCCCTCCTCGAGCTGCCAGCCGCAGACCCAGAAGAGAAGAAATCCAAGGTCAAGGACGTGAAGTGCAAGGGGGCTGCCGTGCTCGCGGCAGAACCAGACACCAAGCGGGGCAGAGATCAACCCGAGTCTTCCAAGGTCAGCCGGTACTGTGTGTACCACGACCTCCACACCCACAACACCAACGAATGTCAAGAGCTCCGAGACGTGAGAGAAGGGAGGATCGGCCGACGCCCCGACCGCAACGATCGAGGCTACGGCCGAGGAGGAGGAAGGAACGCAGGACACTGGGAAGACCGCGGCCCTCGCCAAGGGTGGCGCGACCGACCTCGCGAGGATCGCTGGCAGGATCGGCCTCGCGAGGGAGACTGGAGGGATCAGCCTCGCGAGGATCGTCCGCAAGGAAACGCAGGCCTCCCTCCTCTGCCTCCGCAGCCAAGGAGAAACGAGGACCATCATCAGGACGAGGGGGCTGGGGGCTTCCAGGAGCCGCACGCGATCGCCTGCATCCTGGGCGGAGCTCAAGCCCCAGCCTCTCAACGCATCTTCAAGCAGTTCGCCCGCAAGTGAATGCAGTCCTCCCCAAGCTCGAAGCCACACGCCCTCTCAGGTGGTCAGCATGCGCCATCACGTTCAGCTCAGCGGATCAGCTCAAGTGCGCGGCCACAGCCGGGGTCCTCCCGATGCTTTGCTCCCCAATCATCAGCAACGTGCAAGTCACCAGGACCCTCATCGATGGTGGGGCAGGGCTCAACGTCCTGTCCGTAGAGACATTCATCAATCTCCAAGTGCCTTACAATCAGCTTCAGCCAACCAAGCCTTTCTTCGGAGTCACTGATGGCTCCACGGTTCCGATTGGGCAGGTCCGCCTCCCTGTCACCTTCGGGGCGCACGACAACTACCGCACCGAGCTCATCGACTTCGATGTCGCCCATATTCGCCTGCCATACAACGCCATCCTCGGGTACCCAGCTCTCGCCATGTTCATGGTCGTGACTCATCACGGCTACAACATCCTCAAGATGCCAGGAAGCGGCGGAGTCATCACGGTGCCTTGTGAAGAAAGAGACGTAGTGTGCTCCCTGGAGCGAGCTTTTCAGGCTGCATCACTTGAAGACCCAGATCGCGGGAGCAGGAGGCTCCCTGAGACCGCTCCCAAGAAGAAGAAGACATCGCCAGGCCCGACCCCTCAGGAGGCAGGCCCCTCAGGGTGTGCGCCTGCTCAGGGGGCACCTCCTTCTGTCACATAGGAAGGCGCGCCCGGCGCCCTCCTCAAGCAAGGCTCGGGGGCTCCCTCCTGGAGGGCCACCGACCTTGCTAAGGTCACGAGGGAGGCGCTTGGGCACCACTTGGAGGCATGTTTCAAAGCATGTTTCCCTCAGGAAGGAGCAAGGCAAGGAGGGCCAAACCCTCAGGAGTTAGTCAGTCAGATCACGCAGGAGTTGCAGGAGTCAAGAGTCATGAGTGACAGCCGCCGCTCCCCATCCAGGCGAGGATGGTGGGCTGCGCGTCTACATCGACATCCCAGGGCTCAACCGAGCCGCCTCTCAGGAGCGCTTCTGGCCCTCACGTGCGGGGCGCTGCGAAGGCCCACCCCACAGCTATGTTTGCATGCCCTACAGCTTACCGAACGCGGCCGCCACATATCAGCGCCTCATGGGGAGCATCCTGGAGGCTCAGGAGGCCAGGTGTTCCGCAGTCCTGGCGGAGATGGAGATGGTCCACGAGGAGCCACCAGCGCCTCCAAAACCTCCCGAGGCTCCTGGGCCTGGGGGCTTGTGAAGATCGGCTTCCGCAGCCCACGACGTCCGCTACTTCAACACCCCATCGTCTTCAACGCTATCAGGTGACATCCTTCAAGTTTCATTTCCAGCTGGGAGCGCCCCCCCAGGGCTGCATTATTCCCAGGCCGCGTGGGTCCATTTGGCACGCCACTGCCGCAACATCAGCCCAGGACCCTCGAGGTAGGAGACCTTGTGCTCAGACGGGTTCTCTCCAGGGAGGGACTACATAAGCTCTCTCCCATGTGGGAGGGCCCGTTCAAGGTTGTTCATGTTTCCAGGCCCGGCTCCGCGCGCTTGGAGACTCAGGAGGGGGTACCCGTCCAGAACGCGTGGAACATCCAGCACCTCCGGAGGTTTTACCCCTAAAAAGGCCTAGATCCTGTGAAGAAGGCGAACGCCTGTGAAGCTGTTGCGTTTGGGAAAAGGCCCGGAGCCTGTGAAGAAGGCAAACGCCTGTGAAGCTATCGCGTTTTGGAAAAGGCCCAAAGCCTATGAAGAAGGCGAACGCCTGTGAAGCTGTTGCGTTTTGGAAAAGGTCCAGAGCCTGTGAAGAAGGCAAACGCCTGTGAAGCTGTCGCGCTTTGGAAAAGGCCCGGTGCCTGTGAACAAGGCAAACGCTTGTGAAGTTTATCTTTCCGAGAAAGGCCCGGAGCCTGTGAAGAAGGACAATGCCTGTGAAGCTCGCCGCCCGTGACACTCTCATGTAATAATGAGTTGGGGCTGTACACGCCCCGAAGTCTCAGGAGCGCCGGCCTCAGGCCCTGGGGCTCCCTCCCACGCCCAGTGGCAGCACTTAGCTCCGCGCTGGTGAGAAGACGTCGAATACTAGATAAGGTGCCGGACGCCGATTTTCTCATTTGCTTTCTGCAGTTGGCTTGTTCATCCCCATTCGAGGTTTTATTGAAGTTGTTGTCGTCTTTGGCTTGTGACTCTTTGCCTTCTTTGCTCTCCTGCCCCGATTTCTCTCGCGCAAGTCTCGCGAGGGAGCAACGCGGTCACCCTCGCAAGTGTTTTCTGCCCTTATCGTTCGAGGCTTCCCTACCCGGGTCCACTACAGGAGCACCCCTCCAGTCCGTGCCCCACGGGCACCGCGACACGAACACAGGACCTGGGTTGGTCGCCTCCAAAGCTGAGGCCGGGAGCTACCTCTCCAGACTAACCCTCGCAGGACTTGAAGCGTTCGACGAGGCTCGGCCTCGGGAAGCAAAGGTCACGACAGCCCCCCCCCCCACCCCCGAGCTAAGTAATTTCTACACGGAGGCGTGCGACACAAAGGCACAATACCGAAATAGAGGAAGCAGTACGATAATTAACAGCAATAGTCCAAGCACGCTCCCGCGGGGCCCTACACTACTGTCTCTTTGCGCAGGAAAAGGGAAAAAGAACAAAACAGGCGCGACTCGCCCGACACCAACTCACGGGGGAGACTCGAACTACCTCCGGAGCTCGGGAGGACTCCATCTCGCGCTTCACCGAGGCGCGATGGCGGGCAGACCCGCTACCTCCCTCCAGGCGGGCGCGGCGGCGCGGAGGCTAATCGCGGCCACCACTGGAGGAGCCGTTGCCCGGAGAAGAGCCGCCGAAGCTCGATGAACCCAGAGCGCCGCCGACCACGCGCACGCTGTCGTCTTCATCGTCGCTGGGGCTGGACCCACGGCCGCGGTCATCGTTCTCAGGGTAGCACCCAGCGCGGCGACCATCTTCCCCGAACACCCTCGCGTAGAGGGTGGCATCGCCGTCGAACTTGAAGTGCAGGGTGCACTGCCGGTTCAGACCACGCGCGCGGGCAAACGTTTGCCAGCCGCGGGTCAGGGCCAGGCTCCCAGCTGCAGAGACCTCCAGCGAAGCCCAGGAGGCCCGGCTGCAGCAACCGTCCGCCTGAAGCCAGAGGCCGCCCGGGGCGCCAGCCGGAAGCTCGCCTAGGAGGAAGCAAGGAAGTTGGAACCGGGTGCTGGCCGGTTCCGCTGACCACACAACGAACTCCGGCAGTACCTTTGCCGATTGGGAGCGCGACCTAGGGGGTCACATGGCCATAGCGCGCCCCCCAGTGACGGCCTGCCGCCCGTCACCACACGGGAGATCACCTCCACGGCCGCGAGCCACCATGGGAGTCGCACGGTGTTTGTGGGGACGGCCTCGACCGCGCTTGGGCGGGGGAGAGTCAGGCTCCACCTGACGGGCCTTTCCTTTCTCCGCGGCCGAGAACCTCTTTGGCGGAGCCATGAAGAAGAAGGAGAAGCAAGAGGGGATGGACCGGAAGGGCAGGCGCCATCCCGTACTTATAGCCACAGGAGGCCAACCGCCGGCCTCCACGATCACAGGTAATCATGACCCGCTTTGCATGCAGGGACTTGTCAGTTCGTGCAGTTGCCGAGGCGTCGTGGGGGAGCGGAGCCGCCCACGTCCAATCAACCGCCACGCGGCGCCCAAGGCCGTAGGTTGTTGGGGCCCGCGGCGCTTCGCACTTGCCCCATCGCTTCTCTACTCAGCCAAGTCCGGGCGCGCCTTGGGCCGGGGGCTACTGTCGGTGTTCTGGGAATGGGAGTCCCCAGACTTGCCTGCCTGCGGACTGCGGCGTGGCTCAAGGGGCGGCCCAGCACGGCCCATCTTCATCAGCACGAGCTCAAGACCCTCGCGAGGGGCCAAGCCTCGCGGGGTGGATGACAGGGAGCTTCCTCAGGCACGGCCTCGTCAGGCTGGCTCGCGAGGAGGCGAAGAGATCAAGGCGGGGTACCTCACAAGGTGCCCATGACGCAAGCCATGACGACCAAGGGCGCCAGGCGGGCGCCAGCCCGTGCAGTGTCCTCCTTTCCTCTTTGGTGAAAAGGGAGCAAGCGCAGGCAAGAGCATCAAGCAAAGGCATCCGTTTCGGTGCAACAAGACCAAGACCATCGCAACGGCAGGAAGGAAGTCATTGTGGAGCCCAAGCCGGCGTCACCACCAGAGCCTTTGAAGGCGAGGACCAACTTTAGTCAGGATAAGTGTACTGGATGTTCCCCTTCAAAATGGCCAATTGTTGGCGCCCTTCCCGCTCAATATTTGGGAAGAGGCCCAGGGCCTTTACCTATAAATAGGACTAGCCACCCACAAGGTAGAGGCATCTGGAAATCAGTAGAAAGAGCGACTGAACTCCCCCTAGCAGTTCATCGCACCAGCCAAGAACAGACCCTCATGAGGCTGTTCTTCCTTGTATTGTTCATCATAAGCCCAAGAGGCAATCCACCACACCACAAACTAGAGTAGGGTATTACACCACAATGGTGGCCCAAACTAGTATAAACCATGTGTCTCTTGTGTTGTTCATTTCACAACTTAGATCCTAGCGAGGTGGCGAGGTGCAGGTAGCTAGAGGGCGAGATCTCCGCGCGCACCCCAGTGTTAGAACCTAGAGGGTCTGCCGGAACCCGAAATCCGATAGCTGTGTGCAGAATTGTCTTCATAATCAGATTGGGCGCAATGTTCATGCTTATGTGGATGACATTGTGGTGAAATCCAAAGGGAAGGAAACCTTGATAGATGATTTGAAGGAGACCTTTGATAATCTCCGGGTCTACAATATGATGCTTAACCTAGCCAAGTGTGTTTTGGTGTGCCAGTAGGCAAGCTTTTGGGATTTCTGGTTTCTAACAGAGGCATTAAGGCTAACAAGGAGAAGATCAAGGCCATTACCTCTTTGGCAAAACCAAACTGTATCAATGATGTTCAATGTCTGGCAGGTCGTATTGCTGCTTTAAGCCGGTTCATAAGCCGATTAGGTGAGAAGGCCATACCGCTGTATCAGATGATGAAGAAAATAGATTACTTCGTCTGGAGTGATACTGCAAACGACGTGTTTGAAGACTTGAAGAGGTAGCTTGCTGAACCGCTAGTCCTGGCTGCTCCCATTGACAAGGAGCCGTTGTTGCTCATGTGGCTGCTAATGCCCGGGCTGTCAGCGTGGCTGTTGTGATGGAACGGAAGGAGGCAAGCAAGGAATATCCAGTTCAATAGACGGTTTATTATATCAGTGAGGTGCTCATTGAGTCCGAGCAGAGGTATCCACATTGGCAGAAGCTTGTTTATGGGGTGTTCATGGCCAGCCGGAAGCTTAAGCTATATTTTCTGGGTCATCCAATCATTGTGGTCAGTTCTGCTCCTTTGGGAGATATCATTCAAAACAGAGAAGCCACAGGGCGGGTAGCCAAGTGGGCTATCGAGCTTGGACCTCATGGTTTAAAGTATATGCCTCACAGTGCCATCAAGTCTCAAGCACTCGTGGATTTCATCAATGACTGGACAGAGCTGCAAATGCCTGAAGAGCAGCCAGATAACACATATTAGACGCTTCACTTTGATGGGTCCAGGCAATTGGAAGGCTCGGGGCCCGAAGACGTCTTAGCTTCCCCTTGAGGTGACAAGTTTTGTTATGTTCTAAGGTTGATGTTTCCCTGTACTAACAATGCAGCTGAGTATGAAGCCTTGCTCCATGGTCTTCGGATGGCCAAGGAGATGAACTTAAGCCGGGTGAGGTGTTTTGGTGATTCACACTTGGTAGCTTAGCAAGTTTCAGGCAAATGGGATTCTAAAGACCCGCGGCTTATCGCCATGAGGTTGATGCTATTGCTGGGCACTTCAAGGGTTATTAGGTGGAACACATTGATCACAGGAAGAATGAGGCAGCTGATGCTTTGAGTCATTTGGGATCTCATCATAAGCCGGTGCCACCTAACACTTTCTTGGATGTTCTGCACAACCCCTCCGTCAAATTGCCTACAAAGGAAGATTTGGCTATTCCTGACCTGGAGACACGGTTGGTGACGGCTCTTCACGCTATTCCAGATTGGACACTACCATATTTGGCTTACATGACCCGGGGTGAGTTGCCTGACGATGAAACTTTGGCCAGGTAGGTAAACCGGTGGTCTGAGTCAATGACAATTACCAATGGCGAGTTACACCATCGAGTGTCACTGGGGCGTTTCAGCGTTGCGTTTCTCCTGAGGAAGGCCATGAGATTCTTCGTGATATTCATGAAGGAGATTGTGGTCACCATGCCGGTTCAAAGTCCCTTGTGGCCAAAGCTTTTTGTCATGGATTTTATTGGCTGGCGGCTCATGCTGATGCAGAGGATTTAGCCATGAGATGTGATGGTTGTCAAAAAATTTCACGACGAGCTCATGTGCCGGCTCAAGAGTTGAGGATGATTCCAATTACTTGGTTGTTTGCAGTCTGAGGGCTTGATATGGTTGGGCCTTTCAAAAGGTCCAAAGATAAAAAGACCCACCTTTTGGTGGCCGTTGATAAATTCACAAAGTGGGTTGAGGCAGAGCCAATTAGTAAGTGTGACGCAGCCACGGCGGTTCAATTCCTAAAGAAGGTGAGTTTTCGTTTTGGTTTTCCACACAACATTATAACTGACAATGGCACTAATCTGTCCAAGGGTGCCATGGAGGAGTTTTGTCAATGTGAGCATATTTGACTTGATGTTTCATAAGTAGCTCACCCCCAGTCCAATGGTTAAGCTGAAAGAGCCAATCAAGAAATTTTGAAAGGCATCAAGCCCCAGCTTATGGTTCCCTTGCAACGGACGCCGGGTTGTTGGGTGGAGGAGTTACCTTTAGTGCTATGGAGTATCAATACTACCCCCAAAAGATCTACGGGTTACACGCCTTTCTTCATGGTTTATGGAGCAAAGGCGGTTCTTCCTAGTGACATCCGTCATGACTCGCCCCGCATGGCGGCTTATGTTGAAGCTGATAATGAACAAGCGCGTCAGGATGCACTTGACCTATTAGATGAGAAGTGTGACCTGGCGGTAGCCTGCTCGGCGATTTACCAACAGGACCTGCACCGTTATCACAACCGCCGGGTTAAGTCCGGAACCTTTCAAGAAGGTGATTTGGTGCTCCGGCTCATCCAGGATCAAACTGATGCACACAAGTTATCCCCACCTTGGCAAGGGCCCTTTGTGGTCAGCAAGAACTTGAACAATGGGTCATACTACCTTATCGATATTCGAGAGCACAAAGACCCACGTAAGTCGGAGGAGGAGACCCGCCGACCATGGAATATATCTTCGGCCTTACTACACATGAGCCACCAGCTCTTATAATGTACATATTTTTTATCATGTACATATTATGATGATTATAATAAAGCAGGGTTTCTATTGTTTTATCTTCGAATGATCATGTGTCTTTGTCATCATAAATGACCATTGGGGGCGGATCATATTTGAATCTAGCTTAACCCCTTTGGCACAGCTTCCTGGTCGTATTCAAATCATAGTTGTTCAAACCTCTTGATCATTTGGGGGCTGGATCATATTTGAATCATGGCTTAACCCCCTTTTGGTCCGACCCAGATCGTATTCAAATTAGAGTCGTTAAATATTTAGACCACTAGGGGCTGATCGTAATCGAATCTAGCTTAACTCCTTTGGCACAGCTTCCTGATCATATTCGAATCATAGTTGTTCAAACAATTTGATCATTTGGGGGTTGGATCGTATCCGAATCATAGCTTAACCCCTTTTGGTCCCACTCTGACCGTATTCAAATCAGAGTCGTTAAAAATGTCTCAAGGTCACTTGGGGGCTTCCTGTTAAAACATAGGTGTCATTCACCAACGAGAACATAGGTGTCGGTACCCACTTGATCGGCGCAATGCCAAAAACCACCTGGGGGCTTCCTGTTCAAACATAGGTGTCATTCACCAAAGAGAACATAGCCATTAACCCTTTTGGTCCGGCTTCCTGTTCAAACATAGGTGTCATTCACCAAAGAGAACATAGCCATTAACCCTTTTGGTCCGGCTTCCTGTTCAAACATAGGTGTCATTCACCAAAGAGAACATAGCCATTAACCCTTTTGGTCTGGCTTACTGATCGTATTCGAATCAGAAGCTTCGTGTTTTTTCTCTCCTTATTGACTGAAGTCTTTTGAAACGGTTTTTCGGGTTTCTCTTGATAATTTTTTACTTACATCTGAAAGTATATATGTGGTTTCAATTAACCCGGCTTGACTTTGGATGATAAGTCGCCAGCATATAAGAATCATAAAACACTTGGAAGTTTTGGCTTCTAAAGATTGAGTTATCACCCTTACTACACATGTCGCATAAACCGGCATTACAAATTCAATATCACAGGTATGATATTGTTATTCTAGTTATGTTTCAAGTTCTAGTTCATACCAGCCTTATCCATGGCTATTTTTACACATCAATCGTTATATGTGAGCTATTATGACCCACCCTGCGGTAAACCGCCAAGGGTTCTTGTCATCTATATCTGTGTACAGGATAATTCAAGGATTTTCTTATGCACAAGTCAAAGAAATGATAGTGTAAAGAGGATAAATATCAAAGGGCGGCTTAACAGTATTGAGCACCAAAAACATGCACGATGGCATGACAGAGCAAGGTCATTGCTATCCTATTACATGACTCCCTTTGTCTAAATAATCAACTGTTTTTTAAAGTCACAGATATGAACCGCCCAGCGGATCAATCTCCATGCCTCTGCTGGTGTGAGGCTTCTGGATCAACCCTCTTCGCCTCTTTGTCCTGTTCTACGTCCTGGAAGGTTGATGACCAGTCAATGCCATTCAAAGCTTGAAACTCACCTTCATCATCAATTAGTTTGGACGGGTCAACTTCAGGGGCAAAGGTGTGCTTACGAATTGGGGGGGTTAGGCCTGTCACTTTATAAGATGGTGTTGGCATCCCCTGATTTCCCACGTCATAAGCCGGATGGTACTTGGACAGGTCTGTCTCATTGGCAATCAGGCTGGCCAGAGGACGTATCTCCTTCACGCAAGCGGCAAAATCCTTCTGTTCAGATGGAGTGTTGTCCTCCTTGAGGCTTGGATAACCTATAGAGATGTCGGTCGGGTCTAATTCCGGTAGCCATGCTTTGGCCCGACTCAAAGCAGTCACGGCTCCAACTCTTGCAGATGATCGCTTTATTTCATTAAACCGCTGGGGCAGTACAGAAAGCTTCCTTAGCACATCAACTAGGAGTGTGGGGGCTTCATTGGACAGAGCAACTATGGACAATGTGTGTTGAGCACCAGTATAAAGCTGCTCTACCAAAGTGTAAACCGCCTTTAGCTTTACAAGCATGTCTTGGTTGATATTGCTACTCCTAGGGCCTGCATAATATCACAAAGGAGTTAAGAGCAGATAATATCGGCAAGGAGGATATTCAAAATTTGACAGTCATCAGGCGACTTGCAAAAAATAGCAGATACCATCTGAGATACCTGGCGTTTTAAGCCGGTAAGTTCAGTGGTGGCTTCTTCGAGAGCCGCATCTGCCTTTTCCGCCCGTTGGGTTAGCACAATCTTTTCTTTAGCCCAAGCGCTTTTTTCAGCTTCAAAGCCGGTTTTCAGTTTTTCTGCCTCACCCACGCTAAATTCGAACTTTGAGTTCGCCTTCTGGGTTTCAGCCTCTTGCAGTTCCAGACGGGTCTTCAACTCAGACAGCTCGATTAGAAGTTCCAGTGGTCGTCTGTTCATAAGTCGGATCAACATTATAATTCAAGCGTTAGTTCAACATATAAAGTCCCAAGCCTTTTGCACGCGACAACACTTGGCACTTGGGGGCTAATGTCTAGTTCTATCTAAGTGGTGGCTTAAGTGAATAAGTCCCAAGCACTACGCGACCAAAGGGTACTTGGCACTTGGGGGCTAATGCATATTGCTTGTCTAGTTGCAATTTTATGATGACACCTTGTTGCTACAACCGGCTATAGCCGGCTCATCAGGGCTACACAACTTTAAGCCGGATTTTGATCAACTCTATAGCATATTGAAAATAAGCAGTAAACTTGGGGGCTGGCAGGATATGCATAATCTAAGAGTTGAAGAGACCATACCTCAAATTTAAGATGCATCTTCTTCACCATGTCCACTTCAAGATCATGGCTACTGTGTACTTGGCTGAGAAAGCTAGAATATAATTCACCAATACCCAGTTGAGCATAGTTGGCGATATCAAATTGTACTTTGCATGGCTCAACATGCTCTTCCTTAGCAGAATGCTTCGCCAGCATAGTAGGTCTCCCTGGTTCAGTAAAGCCGGTCTTGGTGATCTCTACATCAACATGTTGTGAGTTGGCTGTCTTGACAGGGCTTGAAGCTTCAGGGTTTAACGAGCCATCAGCGATTTGATCAGCAGGCGGGTCAACAGTCATTGTTGGCATGTCATGAACCGGCTCCAGCGGCTCAAGAATAGAGGCCTCAGGTACTGCAGTTTGGAGCTCCGGCTCATGGACTGTTGGCTCTTGGACCGGCTTATTCTTCTTTGACCTCTTGCTGGGCTTTGCTTTTCCACTACATGGTCAAAAAGGTTAGTACAAGTATAAAGGATCATAATAAATAAAGGATAAGTAAATCGTCATTACCCAGGAGCGGTCTTGAAAGCCGGAATGTTAGACTGGATTAAGTCGCCCAAACAGGAATGTGAAGTTTCCTGATAATTTGAATCGTAAGAGTTGAGCGACTGACGAGTGAGACCCGCCAAAGGATAAAAAGAGTTTAAGTCGGGGAGACCTCATTCCGGCGCTTCCTCGGCGTGTTCAGTAAGCCAGAAGAGATTTCCGCACCCTTGCTCGTCTGAGTCTGCCATCGGCTCTCGTGTTGTTGTTGCTTCAAAATAAAGTGAGGATCCATATGAGCTAAGGGGTGTGAAAATCTTACTTGCCGGGTTACTCTTCAGATTCTTTGTCTTGGCAAAGGCTCGGAGTCGGAGGAAATAATAGTTACCTCTTCTTCCACTCCCTGACTCGTTCCCGTGTCGTCCTGATGATAGTCAGTGTCAATAAGATGATTGAAAAAAGAGCCAAGAGAATCAAGGGCTACCTCCGACTCAGAGGTGTCATCCAGTTGAAGTAATCCAGAAGCACTGGGCTTCTTTCCTCTTTTCTTGGTAGCTCTCCTGGCGGCTTTCTTGGCCTTCATGGCTCTCTTTGCATCTTCATGGTCATACTCTTTATTCCAAAAGTCATCATCATCCTATGAAAATCGTCAAGGTTGAGTTAAAACAAAGTATTAAGGACGAAGGTAAAATAGCCGGTTCGGTGACTTATTTTTGGTTCTGGGTTAGACTTGTAGAAAGGGCTTAGGCCCACCTTGCTGCAATCAGCTAGGCTCTCATTCAGAAGAGATTTTGTAATCTCATTGGTAAGGACGTCAGGTAACTCATCAGGGCTGTGGTGTAGAGGATCCTTTGTGTCACCGGTGTAAGAACACATTAAGCTGGAGTGGCGGCTCAAGGGGATGATCTGCCAGGCAACCCAGCACCATACCAAGTAAATGCCATTTAAGCCGTTCCCCAACAGAGCTTTGACTTTTGCAATGGTAGGGGTGAGCTTCTAGCGATCAGCAGCTGACAACTTGTTGGGGAGAGGATGATTGGATTCGAGACGCAGGGCGCGAAAGCCAGGCAGAGGTTTCTCATCAGCCGGAGAAGTATCTTGGCAGTAGAACCATGTCTGGTTCCAGTCTTTGGGATGACTTGGCGGCTGCGCATAAGGAAAAATGGCGTCTCTCCGTCGTTGGATTGAAACCCCGACAAGTTCCAAGCTAGGTCTGTTGCAGTACTCATTCTGGCGGTTCAAGTAAAAGTATTCTCTGAAAAGTTCCAAGCTGGGCTCTTCTTCAAGGTATACCTCACAAAACACTTGAAAGTTGCATATGTTAGACACGGAATTGGGTCCGATGTCTTGAGGATGGATGTCAAAAAAGTGCAGAACGTCTTTGAAAAACTTAGAGTCGGGCGGCGAAAAGCCCCGGTTCATGTGATCAGTGAAGACAATAACTTCCCCTTCTTTGGGTTGAGGTTTCTCTTCCGTCGGTTTAGGGGGGCGGTAAGACATGACATCCTTTTTGGGTAGATATCCGGTTTTCACAAAATCTTCAAGTGTACTCTTCGTGAAGATGGAGCGAACCCAATTGCAGGAAGTGGTTGTTTTGGGCGGCATTATGAAGAAGGAAGCTGTCAGTGGAAAATGACACCTATGGGATCACTGGAATCCCTACTACAGTCGGCGGGCGCGAGGTTGAGGAAAGAGAGGGTTTAGGAGTTACCCAGGTTCGGGCCGCGAGGATGTGTAATACCCTAGTCCTGCTTTGGTGTGTATTTGAGTGTTCTTGAGTTCTTGAACTAGCTACGGCATGTCACTAGTCCAAAAGATCCGAATCCCTCTCTAGTATGCTTCGGGTCTCCTTTTATAGTCAAAGGGGACGCCACAGTGGCACACAGGAGGTGGAAAGGTGTATAGTGTACAAGCTTATCGCCTGTCATTATGGGACAAGAACACATTAAATGCGCTCCTTAGGTGTCCCCTTGCTTTATTGGGGGACGGTAACGAGGCCCGGCCCGTCCGTCGCCGCTCCGTCTTGCTTCAACACGCGTCTAGGCCAACGAGGCATGCAATGCCATGTAGGATGGCAGGCTGCTGAGTTGGCATGATGGTAGAGTCTTCATGAAGATCTACATGCCACCACGCAAGTGCTTGCTGAGTCGGTCTAGAGGCCGCACGTCGCCACGCAGGTGCTTGCCTAGCTGGCTGAGCTGGCAACTGCATGAGAACGGCGATGGAGTCTTGGCAGATGTGGGCCTGGCTATGGCCCCGCCGATGTCCCCGGCAAGAGTCTCGCCGGGGCCCTAGCAAGGGTCTTGCCGTGGCATCGCGGTCGTTTTCGGCAAGGATCTTGCCGGAGGTCTCGTGGAATTCCTCGGCAAGGATCTTGCCGAGGATCGTCATCTTCTGGTCCTCATCTGATCTTGTGTGTTTATGATCTTCACAAAGATTTGTATGCCACCATGGAGGTGCCTCCTGAGCCTTGGTTCCAACGTGGTTGATGGTGTTTGGAACTCTTGGGATCTAGGGTGGCAGCTCCGCTGGTGTTGGGCAAGTTGCCCCGGCAAGGCTCTTGCGGGGGCTGTAGAGGACGCCCCGGCAAGAGCCTTGCCAGGGGAGTTCACCTCGCCCCCCTGCCCTTTGTGTTTCTGTCTTGGTGTTGTTGTGATCGTCTTGTGGCTTTGCTTCCCTCCTCTGCCCTGCTTAATGTGGCCGCGAGCGCGGCTCTGACTGCCTGTGCACAAGTAAAGGGGTACAAAGGAGAGCCCCTACTTTTGTACACCGACATAAGCCTAAAAAGAATAAATTTTCCGGTTCAAATTTAAGCCGGAGGGAAAAGTATTACAACACATATTCAGAATGGCGGCTTGCAAAGGGGACTAATGGTATTTGACTAATTATGTCAGGTTATCTAAGCCGCCATGAGCAGTTTGATGTTATCTATTGAGCATTGCAATTAAAGTCGATGGTATGAGCCGCCATGACTAGGTTGATCTATCCAGGTACAGTTTTTTGCTAAGTATGGCATAAACAGATTTCATAGATTGCAAGTATTATTTCAGATCAGCGGCAGTTCAGAAAAAGGAAATAATTCGAGACCTAAAAAACCAGTACAAGGAGTTCATAAGCTCTAATGAGATCTCTTTCCAAAGAAAGGGGGTCCGCTGGTATTGAAGGTGAAGGCAAAACAACTACCGCATAAGTTCTATACTATTTTTAGATCGAAGGATGCCACGGTGGAGGAACAATGAAGAAACCACGAAGAACACCACGAACAGTCGGAACCCTAATGAGATCTGATGCGCTGAAGGAGAAGCACCTACATATGCATATTTGACTGCAGTGGGGCACCGGCAAACTCTGATCCAACACAGGTTGATGCAGCGGCCAAGGTTGAGGAGGACGAGGTGCTCTGCGGTGGTGGCGGAGCTCGAGCGGCGGAGGGTCGCGAGAGGAAGAAGATGATGGAAAAGGGGGAGAATGAGAAGAAGACTGGTCGTGGCTATTTATAAGGAAAGGCCAACAAGTGGGCGCGAAAAACAAGGAGACCAAAACGTGGTTATCCAGCTGCCTAGGTGCCTCGATTTTCGAAACGGTTATTAGATAAAGATCCATTGAGATAGGTTGGATAAAAAATGAATGAATTATTGGCAGATGACGTCATGGCGGGTTATTAACTCTCGCACAAATGAGAAGACAAGATTCTTTCTAAGTATTGAAGATTGACATGAACCAGTTCAAATCAATCTGGGGCCTAATGTTGGGGATATAACTATTAGGTATAACCCTGCCAGGAGGGGCCGGGTTATACCCATGGTGATTCATCATCATGAAGCGCGCGAAGATGTTCTGAAGATGATGGTTTAGTTAAAGGTCCCAAGGCCCAAAGGCGTCTTAAGGCCCGTAGAGATAAACCGCCATATATGTATGACTTGTAATTTAAGGCAAGAATAGATAGTCATCGAGCCGGACACTGTTGATGAGCCGGCCGGGACTCTATAAGCCACCGGGCATCAACCTGTGTATATAAAGGGATGACCCGACGGCGGTTCAGGACGAGAAACAAGAGATCGGAAGCTAGGTCAAGCAAATTCGCTCCCTGATAATCGAGACATAAGCAATGCCACCTCAAACTGGATTAGGCCTTTACCTTCACCGCAAGGGGCCGAACCAGTATAAACTCCCATGTCCTTTGTCCCGTTTAACCCCTTTAAGCTTCCTAGTTGCGATGGCTCCATGACTAAGTCCTTCTGCTAGGACATCTGCCGTGACCTTTCCACGACACGTAGGGTCCGCACGCTTAACGTTCGATGACGATATGTATTATGAGTCATGTGTTTTTGATGACCAAAGTTTGTTTGGAGTCCCAGATGAGATCACGGACGTGACGAGGAGTCTCAAAATGGTTGATACATAAAGATTGATATATTGGACGACTATATTTGGACACCGGAAGTGTTCTAGAGAAGTTTCAGATAAAACAAGAGGGTCGGAGGGTTAC